>NC_091805.1:36186428-36488750 GCF_041296235.1 Equus asinus
ATGTTCTGGCTCAAAGGGGGAAGATCATTCGAAACCTGTTTAAATTGTGATGAAGTTTAAAAGCTGAGAAAATTGCATAGACAGCAACTCTTTTAGGGGGAATGCAGCATTTGCTTAAAGGCCATTAAAGGACCTCAGGAAAATACAGAAGTAGTAATTGGAATTTCTCAGTACTCAGGAAACTGTGCTTTTGTTATTTGTGGCAAAAAAGTATCTTCAAATCTTCTGAGTAAATGCACAATAGTATATATATGCCCAGGCTAATGGGAAATACCACTTAGGGGCAGAAAAGGATCAAGAGAAGGTGAAGTTTGTAAAATTAAATGTGAGCTGCTGAACAGGGCAAAGATTTGAAGGAAGGCCAAAAAAAAAAGTGATGTTTCTGGAGAATTAGCTATTAAATCATGCACATTTACTATAGCCGGACTTGGCAGTCCAATTGCTGGTAAAAGCGTGTCAGAGGTTTCAATATAAAACTCCTATTAGAAGCAGTTATTGTGTAAAATTAGCTATCCAGATCTTTGAGCGTCCCACACCATCTGGCAGACATGTAAAAGCCCAGATGTCCTGTGTCTTTATGCAGAGTTTAGAGTCACTAGGTATCACACCAAAACCCATAAATATCTCACTCTGGGAAAAAGCTAAGATATTGTTCATAGCTTCAATTTACTCTATTCTATCATTGGTTCAAATAGCACAACATATTTTTTTGTAATACCTGCTCTGCTATAACCAAAGTCTTCATATACTGAAGAGGCACCTATTTCCAGTTTACGCCTCCAGATCCACTCTCTACCCGTCTCCTCCTGCAATGTGTTTGGGAGGAGGGGTCTGATGATTGCCTTCTGGTTGGATTTGGACTCCAATAGGATTTACTGGTAGGACATCAGAAGACAGGAGGGAGGAAGTCATATGTGTAGTCCTCTGACTTGCTGCCTTTACCCTAAGTCCTAGTTTATTTTGGGTGAACCTCTCCTACAAGCGTATATCTCTCCAGGTCAGGTAACTGCTAACTCCCCTTCTCACTTTAGTCTTGGGGTAGTAGTTGCTCACTTCTGCTGCTAGCCCCAAGGCACTGCGTTATCTCTTAACCTTCTTATCCTTTGGTAAATGAATCTTTCATTAAAGTTCCCTGTTTGAATTTGCTCCATTTCCTTCCGGGACTCTGATTGATAGGTATCCACTTGCAAAAGGTAAAAGGCTTAGCTTGTGAGAAAATATTTTCATGTGGCACACTGATCTGTGTAGGGAAAATGTAAAAGATGACAGAAAATCAATTAGAGCAAGGGAATAGCGAGTAAGCCCGACGTTGTATTTTACACTTAATAAAGCATCTGGAGTGCTGTACTGCGATGTTGTCTTGGCATTCTCATATTTCTAGTTAATACACTGATACTAGAGCTTAATTTTGGAAGGTGAGCTTTTGAAATTTGAGGGATCTATGTGTATTTCAAATGCTTTTTGTTTTGTTCATCTCTTTTCAATGAAATACATCTGGTAATTGGATGAAATTAAAATATAAAAATAAATAAAATATAAGTTCCCAAAGAGAAAATATTCTGAATGTTTACTGTGGAAATTAGGGCAGATATGGTTGTTCCATTAGCATTTTATTTCTCCACTTCTCTGGCTGTTCCTTCTCTGTCCTGTTTTGTTTATTAACCTCCAGCATGTGCTGTTCATATTGGAGCTCCTCTGATATGAATTGACCTGTACCTTTTCGTCTTCTATGCCACCTCTTTTGGGATCTAATACACATTCAGGATATAAATAACAACCTACATTCAGATTACTCACTAATTTGTATTTCTTGTTTGTGTATCTGAGTTCTAGTCCAACTGTCTACTGATGTCCAGGCTTAGATATCTTCTCCATTTAAAACTCCCTAACAATTTCCCATTTCACTTTGACTAATACCCAAATACCATGGCCTTTATAGCTGTATTGGATTTGCTTTTTACTTTCCTCTGTTAGAGTACAGTCTAAGCTGCTGTATTAAAAAGACCAAAAAAAAATGGCTTACGGAATGTAGTTTATTTGTGCCTTAAGTAGCAATCAAAAGATCAGTTGTCCAGGGCTAATGATGGAAATTTCTGCTAACCACTTACATGCAGCTTCCACCTTTGAAACCAAGGCAATTGCTCAAGGTCCTGCCTTCTGATTTGTATCATAGTCAATGGAAAAAGGAAAATGACAAGAGGACCAGAGAAGTACACACCATCGTTTTAAGGACATGGCCTCAAAGTGAGATAATTTAGCAGCAGCAAAAGAAGATGTCTTGGGAATCCTATTATAATCATTACATTAATGGAGGTACAGATACACCCCCAGCCTCCCGCCCAGACTGTGTTTCTCTAAGCTGATATATCCTCAGTAACAGGGATGATAGAAGCCTAACTCCTTCCCCTTTAGAGGAGTTTGGGTGGATGCCATGAGGTAGTCGTTCTTCACAGCATCCTTCTTCTTCAGCTCCCAGGATCTTCTCTCATTTCTTTTCCCTTTTATCACAGATCTTTTCATTAAAGTTTAGTTGCTTGTTGCTTTTGGATCAAGCATGTCAACAAGGCCCTTAACTTCTCCTTTTGTGTGTTTCAAGTTTCAGGAAGGCAACAAGCTAGTTGATTTATTTTTTTACTTAACAGTAGTTCCATGATGCCTTGATTTCAACAAGGTGGCAAAGACAACAAAACAAGTGGCCAGCCATCCTGTCTAATTATTATGAGCCTACATACTGGAAAGGATGATGTATAACTTTGTGTGATTCCATGTATTTAAGAACCTCTTATTCCTATGAGTTTAAACGTTCTCTATTTACGTTATACTTTTGGCACCAGCTTAAATGGTCTTATGACGTTCTTTTTACAATTACTTTACTTATAGAGGAAAACTCCACATCATAAAGAATTATGTTTCAAGAGATTTCCATGTCAGTTGCTTGGAACTCAGAGAACATAGCTTACATAGAAATAATGATCCAAAGGGAATTTAGCTTTTCTGATTAACACATGGAATAATATTAAATCCACAGCGCAGCCAATGTATGGCAGTGACCTCAATTATGGATCTCAGGAGTAGAGTGTCATTGAGTAATGAGATGAAAGAGGACTTCCTCTCTTATCATTCAGGAAAAATAAATGGTTTTAGAACTCCTTCGCCATCTTCACATATATCCCACAGGTATTCCATATACTCCTGCTATCTTAAGGCTACTATATGGAAAAGGCAAAAGTAAAACTAACTCATACTCCACTACTGAGAGCCACATTCACCTCATTCCGTTCAAATTAGCTACTCCTCTTATATCAAATTGGGCCAGTCTCTGAATGACTTCAGTGTGATGGAAAGAAGGTTTTATGACTTAATAAACTCCTCTGATGTGAGAGCAAAAAGCAATAGATCTTTAACATTTTTGTAGATAATTGTAGTTTTTAAAGGATTTTATCATGAATTTTCTTGATTAATAGAATTTTAGTAAGGATAACAAGGAATTCAAGTGAAATCGGGAAGCATAGAGACCAGAAATTAAGAATGGGAACACTCCTGCTTGTGTTAGCTCTACTGAGCATTTCCTACCTTTTATTGCTTCTCCTGTCTCTACTTCAAAGTTGACAGATTCTCTTAGGTTTTCAGTTGCTCTGTTGGCAATGGTATTAGTGGGCAAGACTGAGCAGCCTCTGTGTGGCAGAACTATTCGTATTGTTATTGCACTTACCTGGACTGTAAATTAGCTAAGCCATGTCTTACATTTCTCATAAAGAGCCAAGTACAATGACCTATATAAGGAGGTACTTAACAAGGGTTTACAGAATGATTGGGTCAAAGTACACAGGCTGTTTTCTTCATTTGGATGATCCATTTCCTTCCTGCCTTATTCAGACTTCAATAATATGCAGCCAATCCTGACATCTTAAATGGCATTTTCTGTTTCTAGGTCCAGTAATCCATAATGTCATTTTTGAACATAAATCCTTTTTGGATTTACCTTTTTATTGACTTTTTCCCTTTGGGCTGTTTTTTAATCTGTACGATCACTAGAATATGTCTGTGTAGAATTCAGGGAAAGGGGTGTCAGTCTCAGAATGATGGTGAAAATAAGTGAGCCAGAGTTATAAGAAAGTACTGAGACTAGCGTAAAGGAAATGGTATTTCTAGATGGAGAATTAAGTAAAAACGGGAACTTCTTATCCCTACTAGCAAGTCAGTGAGGGGGGTCTGGAGGATTAGCTGACACCCGGGTTCTCTCTGGGTCCCCTCACACACCCTTCAGGCTGCAGGTTGCCATTTTGTCATAATAGACTGTTCATATATATATATTTTTTAATTTTAAGGTTGTTCTTGGTATTTATTTACTTCAGGTATCAGTATGAAAAATCATTTGGGCTAAGGGGTTGTGGAAAAGTGGAGAGAAGATGAAGACAAAGTCCTTTGTTTAATCACTACTCCTTGCTAAAGAATTTCTTCTTTCCTTCCTCTCTTCCATCTATCCCTGCTTTCTTTCCTTCCTTCCTCCTTTAACAAACATTTACTGAGTACCTACTTCCTGTCAGGCCTTCTGCAACTCTCTAAAGGTGTAAGTAATGACGACAGAGCACGGAGTAACATCTTTAAGATTCTCACATTTTATGAGGGAGACAAGCACAAATATAGTTAGGAAAATTGTAATGGAAGAGAAAATTCCCATCAGAAGGAATAGTTTACGCATGTAAGTATACAGTGGCATGACATAAACTCATGTTTTGAATTCTAAAGTACGTTACTGCTGGGCATAATATGCTGGCTGCTGAGTGATGGGAGATGAACAATGTATTGCCAGATTATGAAGGCTTTGTATGCCTGTAAAGGAGGTTAGATTTGGTTCTGAGATAATGCAAATGTTTTGAAGACTTCTGGGTAAGACTCTGAAATAATTACATTTTTAGCCATTGTAGGAAAGATTATGCTGAAAACAGTGTTGAGGACCTACTAAGAAAATAGAGTATGGGAGACAATTAGGCATCAATTGTTCTGGCCCAAGTGAGAGGAAATGAGTTCCTGAGCTAGAGCAGTCACAAAAAAATTGGAGTGGAAAGGCAGATTAAGTCAGATTAATGGTGCAGATATGACAGAGATTGGTGATCACTAGAATGTGGGATTAGAAAGAGAGGAGGATTTGGAATAACTCCTGCATTAGGATTTAGGATGGCTCTAGGCTTCTCTTTCAACTGTATTCTGCCCAATGTAAAATGGCAATTTATACAGAAAAAGGTTGTGAAGACTTCAGAATGCCAGAACCGCATTGTCAATTCTTTTTTTTACCTCCTTTTGGTAAAATTATTTCCCTGTTGTTAATTAGTGAATAGGTACAAGTGTTGACAGAACTTTGATGGCCAGACTGCATTCTTAATAGTTTACCAAGATACAAAAATTCCAAAATGAAGTTCAAAAACTTCGTTCAAGTAAAGCAAAACTTCTTCTGAATTCAATTTAAATTCTTGTTGAATTGCATAGGTGATTTAATTGGAGTATATGGTATTGCTTTCAATATTAAAGTTATTTTTGAGGCCCAATCAGACAGCAGCCTTTAGTGTGACCTGGACATGTCTAAGTTTATACTATAGTTCAAGAACTAGAGCTGACAGAAAATCTCAATTTGGTCAGACCATTTGTTATTTGTATTTTTTCATTTATCGTAAAGCAACTTGTTAGCAGTATGTATGGAGAGCAGTCCAAAGAAAAATAAAGGAATATCTTTCTTTTTTGTAGTTTATATGCTGGTAGGTTGATAATCTAATTTAGTTTTGCTTAAAGTATTTTAGAGCGTGCGTGTGCCTGTTTGCATGTAGTGTGTATATTCCTAAACTTCAAGAATTATTTAAAAGTCAACTTTTGAGTTCATAGTTCAGTAAATATCTTCTAAATTGAATTTTTCTCTCTTTGCAGATCTATAACAATGTGGCATAACTAGTATTTTTTAAAGTTTATTATTCAATTTGTTTCAAGTCCCTGACATTTGATTTCACTGCTTTCGTATTTCTTTGAGAAAGTAATGGTGATATGGAACCTCCTGTTCCTTGGGCAGATCGAGTGTTTCCATCCCATTAGAGGACAGTCCTATGACATTTCCAGGAGGATATTAAAAACCTGAGTGTATGTTGGAAATTATGCGTCTTTGAATACCAAATATCTTTATGCTAATACTCTAGGCTCTGCTATTCTTCATGCATTTCCGTAGTAAGAACGGAAAATTAGTGCATTGATTTTTAATATTAAAAATGTGTTCTTTTTGCTACTTGGTGAATAATATTTTCCAGGTGGGTTATCTTTTCTGGTTGAAATGTTTATTATCTTGCATTGGCTTCTTCTTGAGATTAGACTTTAGGATGTTGGTCTGAAAACATTTCAGAGATGACTGAGTCCAACCTCTTCAATTTCAGATGAAGTCATTGAGGTCCAGAGAGCTCAGTGAGGGCACGTCTTAGTCCACATTGTCCACCCAGGGCTAGAAGTTCAATGCTCTGGAGCACAATCAGTACTTTTGCCAGGTTGTGTCCTTGATATAAAAGATCCACAACTATTAGAAATAGGAAGGTCTACATTCTGTTTTATAAACTTTATTTTCTGAAATCATCTCTGTGCTGAAAAGATTAGGCCTCTTACGTGTGGAGCTAGTTGCATAGTTTGTTGGATTTAGACCACATGTACCATAAAATGTGACTTTACAGATCTATCAGTCTGTGTTTCTTTAACAACCACTTATTGAGAGGTTACTTTGTGCCTCCTCTCAGGCAGCTGCAAAAGTAAAGAAGATTGAATTTCCAGTTTTGAGCGGTTCATGAAGGAATCTGACACAAACACAAGTGACTCTAAAAGAGATTAGGTTGTTTCAATGTTATAGCAAAAATAAGAGCAAAATGCTATGGGCCTGTGGAAGAAAAAGCTGATTCTGTCTGGGCAGAGTGAAACCATGAAGGATGAGTAGGTTTTGAGAGTTAAAGAGTAGAAATATTGGTCTTCTAAGCAAAATAAATATCATAAAGTAAAAGAATAGAGATTCCAAAAGGTATAGAAGTTTTTGGAATAGTGCATCTTTTGATGGGGCTGTAGCAAAAAGTGTCAGGGGACTAGAAAGAGAGATGAGGGGACTGTGTGAAGGATTTTACATGGAATGTTACATTCTTTATGAAGAAGATTTTAGATTTTTAAAGGTTTTGATTCGAGGAGCAGAAGGAAAATAAACTTGCTTTGATTAATGTTTTCCCAGAGCTTTTGAAATTATGCAGCCTAAACTACTTACCCTTATAAAAGATCACTACAGTCCCAGGACATTTGTTCATTTGCCAATTCCTTTCTGCTCAGCTTCAAGACTCAGTTTATCTCACAAGTATACAATGTTTTTCTTGACCTTCTGATAGTCAGCTTTTCCCATTTCCATAACTTGTAGAGGTTCTATACCACTAACAAAGAATTTAGTGGCTGTAACATAATAGGTCTCAAAAAAAATTTGACAAAATCAGCAATTATTGCCCAGATATTTTTACTCACTTCTGGGTCTATGTTTAATGCTTCTTGTCAATGACTAGCATCTTCTTACTCATTAATGATTTGTGAAATAAATTAGTGCCTGAATGCATGATTGAATAAGTGGATAAATGGGTCTTCTCGGATTTTGAGTGTTTCCATACAAAGTATATTGTTCAAAATCAGCCTGCTCATTGCTAACTATTTTTAGGAGGTGTAACTAGACTGTAAATATTTTGGTATTATCGCCCAGCTCTGTATTTTCAGAGTCACAGAGGTGACTTGAGTCAGGGGTTCACACACCTCGGTTGCACCAGTGGTGTGCTTACTTTCTTTAGTTTCGGACTTTGCAACAGTAGTTCCCCTTCCATGATTTTATCTTTATGCCACTTTAGAGATGGTATACAGCTGATAAGGACCTATAATGTCCTGCCAATTTATTGTCGTGCTTCTGTTGGGTTTTTTGATGCAAGGTGCCGCTTTAATCTAATCCTAACAGCCTGACTAATGCCACGTAACCCTACCATCTGCTCATGCTTGTGCTCTGAATCAGTCTCTTGACAGATAATTTGCAAATGCTACGTTGTTTTGCTATTTATTTGTCTACTTTTTGATTCCATCTGTGTCCACAATTAGATTGTAAACCCCATGAAACATGTTCTCTGGAACAAGGTAAGGGTAAATAGGAAATGAGAAACAACTCTATTTGTTCTTCAGGGTCCCTCATTCTCCTACTGACAAAAGAGAAAATCCAATAATAGAACTTGTTCATGTTTTTGTTGTTGTTTATGTGATTGATGCCACTGTTGATGATGACATTAGAAAAGCTCTTGCTCAGTCACCTTTACCATGGACCTTGTCTAGTGAGTTGATTATAACTTGAGCTCAACCAATGAGAAGCCACTATGAGGTTATTGATATACAGTCCATGAGGATGAAAATAAAGCATGTAATTCTCCCTGCAGAACAGGAAGCAAATTATTTCAATTATCTAAATTAACTCCATAAGCAGGCTTCTCCCAGGCAAATACTTGGGGATGGTGGTATGGATATTGTCAGATAACATTTAGATTAACATTTAAATTGGCACAGCAACACATCCAGATAGTCCCATAGCTAGAAAGTAATTATCAGGCTAAATCACACATATACTTTTGATTTTTAAATGAATTTAAACTTATTATCTTGCACTAATGCTTTCGCCTGCATGGAACGACGAGCAATATCTTTTGAACATTAAGGAATTAATAGTAAAAATATTTTTAAAAGGTTTTCTGTTTTTGAAATATGCCATTTTTGCAGTAGGAAGAGGAATTTGTAAAACATCTGAGATAATTTGTTTTTTTTCCTAAGGGAATTTTTTCTGGTGGGTTTCTGACTTACAACCAGTATTTTTTTCCAAAAATATCAGTGTTTCTAAAGGGTAAAAATAGTCACATTTTAGCCAGAAAAATGTCATTTGGAACTGAAAATGACCACTGCCACAGAAAATGTAAACCACTTATTATTAATACTTACAACACAACAAGTATGTCAATGATTTCATAAGAGATTGCTATATCCAGACAGACGTAAGTTATCTAAAAGAGACAGCAAAAGTAGGAGGGAGGCAGCAAAATGTAGCTCATTGCATAGAGGGCACGATCTTCAGGAAAAAATATTTAGGAGAACACAAGAAGCAGTGCAACATACATATACAGAGAGTTGAAAAAAGAGGGAAAACAATATATAAACATGGCAGAAAGAGCGTAAAAGAAAGCAGTGCTTTCTCATTCCTATGAGAAAGGAATGTATAGGAGGAATGAGAGCCAAGTTTTAAGGATTTTGCTACAAGATAACAAAAGCATAGCTGTAGTTTAGTGGACATTGTTAAATTCCAATGGAGCATTTTAAGCTTTATGAAGAATTAGTAAGGAGAGAACAGAAAAGTACAGAAGTCCCCAAAAACACTAGGACTCAATACAGTCAATTTGCGATTAGTGATTTGTGTTTGTTTAGGTTTTCATTGGCCTTTTATTTTTTAGTGAGGAAGACTGACGCTGAGCTAACATCTATTGCCAATCTTCCTCTTTTTGCTTGAGGAAGATTGTTGCTGAGCTAACATCTATGCCAATCTTCCTCTATTTCCTATGTAGGATGCCACCACAGCACGGCTTGATGAGCAGTGTGTAGGTCTGTGTCCAGCATCAAAACCCATGAACCCTGGGTCATCAAAGTGCAGTGCAGAAACTTAACCCCTACACCACCAGGCCAGCCTCTTCATTTGCCTTTTAAAATAATTTTTCCTAATATATAATTAGATAATTTCAAATTACTCCATTTTTTGGTTAAATCCCAGTTAAGGAACTCTGATCTGGTATTATTTGCAGGAGAATTACACGTATCCAGGTGGACCTTAGTGACCATCTGGTCACTGGATGGATGCCCAGGACTGGACAGACTATTGTTGATTTCTAGCTGCACCCATGCCTTTTCTACCTTGTAAAAAGCATAAAAGGAGAGGGCTTACGTAATTGGTAACCTAAAAAGAGACAGTTACACACAGACAAAAATACTCATACCAATAATAGAATTAGCTATCAGGCTGTAATTGGAATTAGTGGCTATCATCCCTGTCTTTCTATAGTCCAGATACTCCCAGAAAATATTATCTCATATACTTCCCACGATAATCTTATGAGATACGTTTCATTTTACTCCGAATTTATATATAAGTAAACTAAAGCTTTACAAGTTAAATAATTTCTCAAGGTTCCACAGCTAATAAGTAGAAAGTCTTGATCAAATTCAATTCTATATCGTGAGTTTTTAACCACTATGTTATATTCCCTAAGTTAAAAAATTTTTTTGAAGTCTTTATCATACACTAGACTCCAAGAAAGATACCTTTTCCATCCTTTCTCTCTTTATTGAGGATTTCAAAATTCTCTAGACACTCATTAACAGATTTACTTGGCATGACATAAAATATACTTTAGTAGGAACAATACAATGAGGAAGATGGAGCTACTGCAGCATACATCTCTAGCTCACGGGCAATCTGATTTGACATATTAGGATATTCAAACAACCTTCCCTGAATTGTTTGCTGTTGGCAATGCTTTCAATAAAAATTGGGCAATAGTAACCTGGAAATTTTACTCTCTGGAAATCTCAATGGTAGTTATACAAACTATGCATATTAACAATTGTGCTAGAGTAGAATTAATGTCTTTTATTAAAGTGGAAGAATCCAAAAGGATTTGTAATTAAATAATATTCATTTGGGGGTTTCAATCAACCATCACTCCCAACATTTTCACTGTAACAGTTGGGAAAAGTTCTCAGTTGGTCTAGTAACTAATTTGATTCTATTCTGGCGTCTTTAATTAATCTTTGAGATATTCTGTGTTGTTAAAGAGCTGGATCACAGTCAAGTGAAATTTAGATTTGTTTGTATTTCTCTTTTCCTTGAACATTTACAGTGATTCTGGATAAACACCAAATGGGGCATGAGTATAAAAAGAACATAGAGAATTGGAGCGAACTAAAATCATAGCATTGGGGGACCTGAATTAAACATGTACTTAGCAAAGATTGTTGAACTGAAATGTATCTCAGAATTGGAGGAGACTTTAGGAGTCATTTGTTGGTCCAAGTCTATCCTACTTTATGCAAAAGAATTTTCAACACCAAGCCATATTCAAGAGCTCATAGATAATCTCTGAGTAAAGATAGAACATACAAAATTGCCTCCTTCCACCCCTCATTTGTCAACCTCTATGGGAAATCATTAGTTGTCATCTTTTTTTGACAAATAATTGTGCTTTTGATTTATTCTCACAGACACAGCCTTTTCTGTTTTGAAGGGTTCTTCTTGCTTTCTTTATTCACCTTTGGTCCCCTAAATATACATAATTAAAAATTACATAATTTTTAAGTAGAAAAATTATGTAAAAAATTTTCCGTACAAAAATTTTTATGTAAAAAATACACAATTAATAATTAAAAATAAATATACATTAATAAATAAACATTCACACCACTGTTTCAAAAGATAATCTAAAAACATTAAACTTTATGAGAATGGGGCCAGGAACAGGTAGAGAGTTTCTGAAAGGAGTATATGTCTTTTCTTTTTTCATAAGATATACTGGGAATCATGTAAAATTGGGTAAGATGAACTGAATGAGTATTGTCAGGTTGCAGATTTAGTGCATTAGTTAAGAAGTAGGACATATAGCACAAGTAATATTTTTTGAACACTAATTTACTGAAAAATAAGCTGCCATTTATTTAGCACTTACTAAATGCCAGGCAGTGGACTTGGTGCTTCAAAATGTTGTCTTATTTAACCTTCATATAGTCCCATGAGCGCAGTATTATGTTACTGAGAAATGTATGATTTAGAGAGAGGTAACATGCTTCAAGCAAGACAAGTAATTTATTATAATTTCAATCAAGAAACATTATTTATTGCAACTTCCCATCTTTTGGACCAAATAATAATCGTAACAGAGGTTAAAGATGATGTTTTCTTTGCATAACAGGAAAAAAGGAATAAAAGAAGCAAGGAAAGAAGGAAATAAACTTGCTTAGTGTAAACAGAATTTTCACGGTGAATTTATATCACCCACGTTCATTTAATTGATAGGATAATTTGAAAGTCATCTCATCTATTTTTACAATGAGTTCTAAAGATCTCTATTAGGCAACAGTTCAAATAAAATTTGTAGGACTAACTTAGATTATTATGTGATTTAGAAATAATCAAGCTGCTTTTAAAAATATTTCGTAAATCATGCTGTTCACTTACTTCTATAATTAACGTAATTAGTTTCGATTGTTGAGGTTTTACTCTAGTAGTTGCCAGATGAAACTTTCCCTCTTTCACACACAAACACACATATGCACACATACGCAAGCACATCCCTTTATTATTCCATTTCCAGATTCTTAGTTCAACATCAAAATTACGTTCCCTCACACATTCCTTTTACTCTATTATACTGTCACCCCACAGCAAGGGAAATGAAAAGAATGTCATTTCTTTTGATCTACGTCAAAGAACGTAGATCTTTTCCTTTTCTTGCTTTAGTCACATGAAACTAAATTTAACATTATTATTCTTTTATGTTTGTGGATAATTAGAAAGGCATCGTATAATAGATTAAGAGCCATATGTGAGCCATGTCTCCTTAAGCATATGCTACAGCAGAAACAAATTGCTAAATATAACAAACTACAAGTTTCTTTCCATTAATACAGTAATTGAAATAAGATTTTATTTTGGTCTCAGAATTTACAGAGAAACAATTGTGAACCCAGTTTTCCTGTATGTGTTTGGCGGGGCTGAAACAGTATGTTCTCTTGGACATGGGATAATTGCTATTTGGAACCAATAGCCCCCACACCACATACAGTTTCCTTATACTGCTTTAAGAATGTTCCAAGGAAATTTTCAGAGTAGAGTTTTGATCCAATATGGTTAAAATAAATAATCCCACTTGTGTTCAGCTCGGCCCTTCTTTCCTGGTTATATCATATCAACTTCTAAGTGTCAGTGGATGAGTCTTCCCTTGAATGCGATGTGACATCTAAGATAAATCTGGCCCAGGGAGAGGGGGAAAGGAGTGGTCTCCTTTTTTTAATAATCTGTGTTGAATGCCCTCCAACTAGTTCATGACTTTGTACATTTTCCGCATCAAGAGAGATTTGGGCTGGCTAAACCTGTTCATAGTGTCAGTGAAAAAGTAACTACTTCCTGGGGAAAACTCAGACTTGTCTTCCAATGTACTTGAAGGATTCATTATCGATTTAATGCAGACAGCAACACGTGAGAATCCCACAATCAATCATTCCCTCATGTCTACTCACTTCTCTGAAAATTTCTTTCACCTTTTTACTTTTATTGAAATCTAGTTCTCTCCTGAGTGCACAGCCGCCTCTAGGGCACTCTCAAGGCCTTTGCCACACCCCTCTATCACTAAGCCTGGCGGTGGAAACGTGGTCTTCTTTGCTTCTAATTGCAGTTTTCGGGACACCACTCTTTTCTTCTCTCTACCAATGACCCATCCTCACTCTCAGCTGATCACCATGCTTCCTAGTTCACTGAGAAGATGCAAGCAATTACAAAACAGATCCCATGTGCTAGCACACCTTTATCTAAACTACCCACAGCATTTGTACACATATACTCTAGTCATTTTGCTATCTTTGTTGCAACATGGCAACACATTTTACACAGTTTGAACTATTAGGCTCTAATTTTAACAGTATTATGGGGTTTTATTGTAGTTTTTGAATGAATAGAAGAAAGAAAGAAAAGTGAAGGAAGGAAGGCAAAGGAAAATAAGAAAGACAGAAAGAAACTCCTCTTAGTCTGAGATGAATAAACTTTAAATCACGAAAAAATGTTGGCAAATAGAATTTGAAATTCTAAATTCTGACTACAAGTTTTAGGTGATGCCAAATTTCAGGCCAATTTAACCAAGCCAAAATCATCTTGTAACCAGACAAAAATATAGAAGATCATTTATTTGAGGAAAACTATCCTGACAAAAGACTTGTTACCAAAGGATTTATAATTATTTTCCTAACTGAGTAATAATAATAATTTTCATGTACGATGGTGGTGATGCAATCCACAATGCAAAGACTCTTCAATTCCAGTTCTCGTGGGAGCCCAATCAGCATGATACGGACAAGGCAGGGGCAGACAATCACAATGAAATCATAGAGAACTTGGGGTAAGACATGTGTTGGGATTCTTCTCAATAATATATCTTTTGATGATTAAAATGGGTAGATGGTTACAAAGCTGGCTAGCTTGGTAGATAGAGATGAGATTCAATAGATAGGTAGATAGATAATATAAAGACACTTAGACATTGCGATATAATTTTTTTTATATTACTACTGTGATGGTATTGTATATGTCAACTTGACTGGACCATGGGATGCCCAGATATTTAGTCAAACATTACTTTGGGGGTGTGTGTGTGTCTGTTTCTGGAGGACATTAAGAATTGAATTGGTAGACTGAATAAAGCAGATTGCTCTTCCTCGTGTAGGTGAGCCTCATCCAATCAGTTGAAGCTCTGAATAGAACAAAAAAACTTAGTGAGAGAAAATTCCTTCTGCCTAACTGCCTTTGAGCTGGGACATCGATTGTTTTCATGCCTTTGGAGTCAAACTAAAACATCTGAAACATCAGCTCTTTCTAGGTCTTGAGCCTGCAGGCTTTTGGAGTAGAACTACATCATCAGGTCTCCTGTTTCTCAGGCCTTCAGGCTCAGACTGGAACTACAATATTGATTCTCCTGGGTCTCCAGCTTCTCCAATGCAGAACTTGGGAATTATCGGCCTCCATAACCACATGAGCCAATTCCTTACAATAAATCTTTTTACCTATGACATACATACACATATACATATATATTTATTATATGTTAAATATGTACATATATATATATACACACACATATATACATGCACACACACGCACACATCCTATTGGTTTTTTTCCCTCTGGAGAACTCTGACTAGTATAATTACATTTTGTTTTTTTGTTTGTTTTGGGTTAAGGTAATTAAAATGCAGAAATATTTTAAAATCTAGTACAGGTCAAGTTCTTCAACCTTTAGGTAATCATTTTTCTACCACTTCAAAGCCACCAATAACGCTGTTTGTTCTTCACCTGCAGCAACTTCTACTACTTTTTAGGAGTAAAAGAATTCAAGTCAACTAAAAGGCTCTTCAGTGCTTCACACGCTCCTTTACACACCTGTGACTTCCTATAGGCGGTTGCCTTTTAATGGATTACCCCTTTTTCCCTTTACTGTCTAGCTGATCTTCCTTTAAGCATGGCCTCCCCCAGGAAATTTTCTCTTATGCCGCAGTCTGCGTGTCCATTCTCTATCCCCTACTTGGGTCTTATACAAGTCTCTGTTATGGAGCATATCATTCAGTACTACAATTCTTAGTATACCTGCGTGAGTTCTCCAGTAGAAAATATTAAGGATTTTTTAAGAGTAGTAGTTATACCTTTTAAAAAATTCTTTTATATCCAACTCCTAAAATAGTGTCACACAGAGTATTTGCTGAAAAAATTATTACAATATGAATGCCAATGGACTACTCTATCATGTATGAAAATTTAGATCATTCAAAATCATTCATTTCTGGAATAATTATTTTCTTCACATTACACATTTTTTTAAAGCTAGAAACAAATCTAAATTACTTAAAATTAAATAAGCAAACTAAACACAATTGTTTTTCTAGACTGTACATGAAACAGGTAGACCCTGCTTATATGTTGTTGAATATCACTAAGCAATCATCATGCTTCACTGTGTTTTATTGTGCAACATGCATGCTTTCTCTAAACAACATTTCTTTCTACTAAATACATGTTAGTGCCTTTGGTAGATCAAATTTGACTGATGAAATGAGGAGCCATCATCATCATTTTACTAAATCATGGGTAGCCGGTTTATTTGTATTTTCACTGTGGATTACAAATCCAGTATAAAGAATCTGGCATCAAATGCTTTTAAAAGTCCTATGCTGCAAAGAAATGAAATGACAACCCCTTAATTCTTAGACTGAGGGTGAGATTCTATAGGCAGATTTTACCTAACAGGAACAACAAGACTCACTTTGTATCATCTTATAAATGTCAACTAGGAAACAGAATAATCTATCATGTGATTCAGTTAGAGTATGTCTAATCTAAATGGTCCTCTTTAATAGGCAATTTTTCATTTCTATATTATCTAATTTAATATATACTTTTTAGTGCTCACTGTAATTTCACATCTATGGTCTCTCTAATCTTAATATCTACAAGTATAGACTATAGCATTATTTGGCGGACATACATTTTGTGTTTACATATTAATTATTATCATCTAGAGTAATATATTAGTTTCCTATTGCTGCTATAACAAACTACCATAAACTTAGTGGTTTAAGACATAAGTTTGGTATTTTACAGTTCTGGAGAGCGGAAGTCTGAAATAAGTGTTACGAGGTTAAAATCAAAGTGTCAGCAAGGCTGTATTCCTTTCCAGAGCTCTAAATAATTCATTTTCCTGGCTTTCCAGCTTCTAGAGGTGACTTATCTTCCTTTGCTTTTGGCCCCTTGCTCCATCTTTAAAGTACTTCTCTTCAGTCTCTGCTTCTGTCATCCTCTCTTATTTTTCTGACTCTAAGCATCCAGCCTTCCTATTATAAGGGCCTTTTTTATTACTTTGGGCCCACCAGAAATTCCAGGATAATCTTCCCATCTCAAGAACCTTAACTTAGTAACATCTATAAATTCCCTTTGGCCATGCAAGGTAACATATCCACAGGTTCTGAAGATTAGGATGTGAATATCTTTGGGAACACATTATTCTGTCTACTATCGTCCATGCGCTTTTTTTCTTATTAGATTTAGCCAAACAAAGAATCATAATTTAGTAGTAGAAAATATCTTTGGAAGTCATAACTCAATTTGAAAAGAAACATTCTAATAATTATTTTTGATTAAAAATAATCCAAACTTTTGACTACTATAGCCAACTCCCCAATATTAGAAACATATGGACAGAAGCTAGCTACCTATCCATCAATTATTTTATAGAGGAGATTCTTGCTTTTATTCAGAATTAAAATAGATGGCGTCTCTATTTCTTGTAACTATGAGTCTCTTTTATTTTAACTTGTTTGATAAAGACAGTAGAAACATGATGTCTTTCCCTCACTTATTTTTCATTTAATCTTCAAAAGCTAATGAAAGGAAAAGATACAGAATAAATGTTAAATATGCTGCAATTCTGGGGATAGTAAATGAGCTTATATATTTTTAAATTTATTTCTTGTATTGCTATATGTACATGACTGAATTGCTATGATTTTCTCAATGACATTAACTTTGATTTTCAACCGTAAAGTAAAAGAAGCCTAGATTTTGCTTTTAGTTTTAACAATTTGAGAGTCTATGAGAAGAAGGATGGAGGATGAAAGAGTGATGAACTACATTTATAAAAGATGAATGTGCCTCATTTTAGGATGACCTACAAATAAGAACAGAGCGTTTGGTTCAACAGCCTCATTTTATGTATGATGAAATGGGAACCAAAAAAATTTAATGAGTTGCCCAAAGTAATACAACTAGTTGGTTGCAAAGCTGATAATAGGTCCTTGCTTTATTTAAATTCAAATTTAGTACTCTGTCCACAACACCAGGAATTTTCCAATTTCCTAATTATTATGTAATTTTTTCTGATTTGGTATGTTTTCTCTCTTCCTTTGTCTTAATTTTGTCTATTAAATTAATATTAATTAGTTTGAGTTCCTTGAGAGGTATCTTTTCCAAAAGAAATGAGTATGTCCAAATGGACAAAATGCAATCATGTTTCTATTGCCTCTCTTGCAAAGTTAAGATGCAATTAAAGAAAGAAAAAGGAACTTAAGGATGTTTTCATGCCTTTCCTTCCTTTTATTTCTTCTTGCTATGAGATATTAAAGATTACTTGAACTAAATTGTAAACTTTGTTCTAAAAGCAAATGCCAACAATTAGTAATAGAAGCCTCAGATTAATGAACACAATGATTTTGTGTGTGTGCGTATGTGATGTTGGTTGGGGGCAATAAACTTCACTTGAAATGCTTTAAAACACATTGACAAATGTATACATCATCTGTAAAAGCTTCAATAATCCCTGATGTGTAAACGAATTCTTATCCCTCCTCAACCTTTCTTTTCCTTCTAACTAAATATGAATGTGTTCATCTCCATGCTACACGTAAGCTCATTTGTAATTTCATTGCTTCTTAAAGTCTTATTCCATTTTTATTTTAGGACAAATATTTAGATTTGGAGCCTTTTCTTGCTTTGACTGACAGGGAAGTCTTCATGCTTTGACACCAATGGAGGGCACCATGAGTAAATTATTGATTCGTTCCATCCACTTGATTCCTTACCCACCAATACCTTAGGCTCAGCTTTGAGTCATTATATTACAACAGCTACTTCTTAGGTGTGAGCTTGATAACTCTCTATACATTTCCTCCTGCTTATCCCTAGAGTGCTTTAAGGTGTATGGCAACCAAACTAGAGTCATTTTATTCTCCCACTTTGTCTAGCACTCAACTTGTTGTAAAGAGTAGAATATATCTGTAGCACAATATAAATAATAAATGATAAGTGTAATAAAAAGTCTTTAGTGGGTCTTGAGCCAGATAATATTTTAGTTTGTTTAGTACTACAAAGATATGTACTAAGATATAGTCATCATGCCACAAAACATATGTGGGTGTAAAAATATTCACCCTTGGTACTAATTTCAGATAAACAATTCCCTAAGCAGTCATAGACACAGATCATTCCCAGAAGTGATGGTGTCTTTTGTAAGGCAATATGTCATCACTGACATTTTGGTGCCAGTGAATCAACAATTCCAATACCGATTCTCTATTTGAAGAAATCCTGCCATCTGGAATTGGTCCCTCTAGTAGTGCTATTTAAATCACCATGGGATAATGCTTCTTAATCACCTTCAACTTCGTTGAAAAAATAACAAGGATGATCTATTCAATTTATGCCCTCCCTTTGGAGTTATCTAGATATCTGTTCATGTGTGATGTTGAAACAATTTTATCACTGACATTTCCTTTTAGATCATTGTAACCTACAAAGTTAGTTATGAAAATTTTGAATTTCTGATTATATTAAGAAGTTACAGTTCAAATAAACCTAATTCCACTTACCTATATTTGCTTTTAATCATTTAACATTATTCTTTATGGTGGTGGGGTGCTCATATAACAATGTAGTACAAATATGGAGCCAATATTAGTTTTCTTTATATGGTACTATTATAAGAATATATAGTAAGAGAATGATTTGAACAGAATATTTTAGATCCTAAAAAAAATCTCGATCCTTAAAAAGAGATGGAGAAACATAGATAATACACTAATTTATCAAATAAGGCTAAGACATTATATAAAATAAAGGTAGTGGAAACAATAAGTACACATTAATAAAATGCTCAGACTTATAGACCTATGCAAATAAAATGGACACTTGTACATGCATCAAAGAGTAAAAGGATATACTAACTTTGCCACCGAGCGTCATGAAACCCAGCAAGTAATTTACAAGAGTAGTACTGTTGCAGCATTCCAGAAAGCTACCAAAAGTCAAAAATGGTACTAAGGATGGTGAGGTAGGACAGGAAATTAATCAAAAACTTAAAAAGACATAATCTTGCAGCATTCTTCAAGATAAATGACCTGATACAGGAGTTCTGAGCCCTTGAAAACAAGGTTCTTGAAATCCATCTTACTTCCATGCCCCTAATATCTTGCCTGATGGGAGCATGGGCCAAAAACACAGATTATATTCAAGAATCATTTAATCTAAGATTTTAAGTCTTTTAGGTGCTTTTTGAGGTATTTTTTTCTTCATCTATTTATGTTTTCATTTAACAAATACTTGTCAAATATCTGAATAGGCCCTGTGCTAGTTGCTACATAGGAAAGGATAAGATAATGACCAAGACACAGCGCCTGCCCTCAGCTACATTACAAATTAGGGGAGACACAAGACAATAAATATCCAATGGAAAAGAAAAAAAGAAAGTGGTAAGTGTAATAAAAGTGATTGGAAATAGAATGTTTTGCAAATTTGAGGGAGAAATCCAGTTCAATCTATGTTCATTGAAGACTTATTCTGTGTCAGACACAGTGCCAGTGGCTGTAGATGCAAAGATAAATAAAACATGATTCTTTTTTTATAGGAGTTCTTAGTTTCTCTGGATTACCTCCTGCTGGGGTGCAAGAAGTATCAAGGAAGGATTTATGGAAAAAGTGACATTTAGGTTGCCTCTTAAAATATAGGTAAAATTTTAACATATGGGGAAGAGAGAAAGAGCTTTCCAGGGAGAGGCGAAAGCATGAACACAACAGCATCTGTGATCCTCTTTTTGAACTTATTTTTATTCTTCTGAAGGCTTGGTATGAGTATGGCAGAAGGCATAAAAGATAAATGTTCTTAGAAAACTCTATTTTTTATTGTTTCAGCAACATTTTTTAGTTTTTTTTTATTAGTATCATTGAAATTATTGGCACTATTGATAGAGATGGTCTTATGCTGTTCCTGTATCTTGAACCCCCATCTCCCCAAAAGGATTTGAAACCTCTTGTATAAAGTAATGGAAATAAGTTACACCTCACTATGTTATGGTGTGCAAGTATTTTTGAAATAAATCCTTTCTTAAATATTAGTTGTTCATTGGTAGGGTCTATCCTAGATATTATATAGTTACTTTCATCTATTTTCACCCTTCATATTATCTACGTGGGTTGAACTGAGGAAAGAAAGAATCAGTTCATGAGTTACTCAGGTGGACTTGCTTTTATATGAGCAACATCAGAAGGAATGTTATTGAGTGGCTAATTAAGGGTCTGGTTTTCTCGAGCACTTTGTGGAAGTTGCTATTGAGTTGAGCAGGAAAACCAGTATAAACCGAGGGACTGAGAAAGCAACCCAAGAGAAAAGAGCAGAGAAATTCTACTCGCAAAAGTGGTCATTTCTCCCTGACTGCTATGTTCTGAATGTTTGTGTCCCCTCTGCAAATTCATATGTTGATATCCTAATGTTCAATGTGATGGAATTAGGAGGTGGGGCCTTTGGGAGATGAGGTCATGAAAGCGAAGACCCCATGAATGGGATTAGTTTCATTATTGAAAGAGATTCCACAGAGCTCCCCAGCCCCTACCACCAGGTGAGGACACAGCAAGAAGGCACCAGCCATGAACCAGAGGAGGGTCCTCCCTGAAACTTGCCCATGGGGGTGACTTGATCTCTTGGACTTCTCAGCTTCTAGAACAGGGAGCAATAAATTTCCATTGTTAATAAACTGCTCAGTCTGTGGTATTTTGTTATAGCAACCTGAAAGGACTAAGAAGACAACCCTCTGCTGTGATCATTTTTAGATTTATTAACTTGAGAAAATCTCTTTTTAAACTTTCTTTCTTTAATATTTTTAAATCTTAGAGAGAATTTAAACTACTTTATCATTGGTATGCTTTGCAAAGACAGAAGCCTGCACTTTGCATGCTGGTCAAAAGGGCAGTTTTGTCTGTTGGATAGATTCCTCGTTTAAGTATATCCATGCTCTCTGTGAGCCTCTCTTCATTATTAGTTTGAAAGCTCTTTTCTTGACATGGTTTCGCTCTGATATGAAGCCACTCTTGATGTCTTGTATTTTTTTCCTAGCAAACTTGTAAGAGGTGCCTTTTTGGATATAAATATGATGTAAATTTTTAAAGTGAAATGTTGAAATTGGAGCTCCGACCAAAATTATGGTTCTGAAAAGCCCTGCTGATAATTCTACGTGGTATTCACTTTTCTGAAAGCTGAGAGGAAGAAACAGTAAGGTAGAAGGAGTGTGAGAGGCCCTTGGATATTATTATGACCCCAAGAGACGGTACACAACTGATTTTAGATTTGGTTATAGATTGATTGATGTTAGTGGAATATTTGCACAAACCTTTATGGTTTAAAATAGATTTTCACGTATATTATATTAGTATCATCAATAACTTGATAAATTCTATTGCCTTCATGTCTATTCTATGGTTATGAAAACTGATCATCAGAGAGGGTGAGTCTTAGCGAAAAGTTGCAGTTAGGACTTAAAACTAGTTCTTATGATTTCATGCCCACCTCTCCCTTTTACATGACCATTAGTTTGGAATACAGTTTTAAAAATTATAATCGAAAATTATCATGACAATGTTAGCTTCGTACAAAAAATCCTTCAAGGTTTTTAGGTGATAAGTGGCGTAGACTGAGTAGATGGATGACCAGTTTCAAGAGGATATTTTAGATTTAAACGTGGGCTCTAGGTAGTGAGTTTGAAGTAGCTTTGGATGTTCCCCGAATAGTTGATGCCGCTGCGAAATAATTTGTTCACATACATGCACATCTACACATCCACGGAAATGCGCAGATGATCCCGCAGACTCACTGTAACGTCACCTAACCTACAAGACGACTCTCTGGTTTGTATCTCCTTTCTTAACCTCACTATTGCCAATTAATTTTTTTTTAAGTAAAATGATAGCTAATTGATACTTCAGTAAATAAAATGCCAAGTCTTATCTTCTAAGCTGTAACTTTATCCAGTCTCATACCTTTTCCTTTATATATTTTCTAGTACAAAAATTGAGGTTTTTCTAATAACTGCCAGTTCAAAATCCTTATGGATGTTTCTGCTGGGGAACAGTCAGCAATGAATATGCAGGACGTCCCAAATACCTCCCACATCTCTTCAGTACACCAGAAATTCCTTTCACGAGGGAAGTAAGTTTTCACTTTACTTTTCACTAGAGAATTTTTCATTAAATAAAACTTACTCCTGAAGCAGGAAACATGTTGGCTTTCAAATCCTCTAGAATGATAAGCAGTCTTGTCAGGGGAGCAAAGTTTGATGAGTGAATGGCTAGAAGCCTGAACATATGGATCACAAATGTGGAGACAGGAGGGAAGGAGAAGGCAGTGCATGAAGAAGTAGAAAATTGCGGGCTCTGAATGTCAAACACAGAAGATGAAAACTTCATGATGTTACCTAGGCGCGCTGATCCCTGTCTCACAAAGTCTATGGTCTTCCAAGCTGTACCCTATGAAAGAATTTGCTAATTTTTAACGAATGATCAAATATTATTAAACGGAGTATCTTACTCCATTCATGCTGCTATAACAAAATACCCCAGACTGGGTGGTTTATAAACAGACGCTTGTTTTTCACAACTCTGGAGGCTGGAAGTTCAAGATCAGGGTGGCACCATGGTCATGTAAAGGCCCTTTTCCAAGTCACATGCTTCTCCTTGTCTCCTCATGTGGGGGAAAGAGTGAGCTTTCTCTCTGGGGCCTCTTATAATAGGGGCACTAATCCCATTCACGATGACCTAATCACCTGCCAAAAGCCCCATATCTTAATACCATCACGTTGAGCATTAGTTTTCCACATATGAATGGGAGGGTGCACAAATATGCAGACCATGCCACAGAGTCATTCTAGACTTTAACAAAGAAGTCTTAAGAACGTGTAAGCCCCTCATTTTACAAGTGAGGACACTGGGTCACAGCTTCCCCAAAATCATTCGTATATATATTTATTTATGTATAATCAGTGGCAGAGTAGGGATGAGAAATGAGGGACCCTGAATCCTACCCCTTGTTTCTCACTCTTGTGTTGCTGTCTCTTCCAAAAGAGCATTGATCAATTCTCACAATAGTCATGTTTTAAAGAGTATAGTTGCAAAATTACAGGGAATAAGAATCTTAAAAGAAAAATAAAGGAAAGCAGTACCATTTTAACCTTTTCAAGTTGCCAAGAAAAAGAGTGGGAAAGGATATTTACTTTCTCCAAGGTAAAAATTTAATTGGGTTAAGGAGGATGGGATAAAATGAGAGTAAGAAAGTCACTTGTTCTTTCAAAACATGGATGGGCTACATTGAACTTTTCACTTTTTATCGTATCAGGGTTTATTGGTGCATAATTACAGGTTCTCACCAAATGCCATCGATCCATATTTTCTCTTCTGATTTGAGTCGATCTTGTTGTATAGAGGATGTCTCTGGCACACAGGAGGTAGGTTTTTAAGGTGAATTTTAAAGCAAATTGATACTGATCTCAGTTTATTTCTCTTGTTGTTTTTGCTTTTTATCAATTTCATTTAAAGGTTGTGAAAACAATAACTTTAAATAGATTCATGTACAAATGCCACTTCTAGCCAATTTAGGTCTTTGATGATTTTCTTTAGCAATACCAAAACACAAAATCACTTTTGCATGGTATACTACATTATGAAGCATTTGCCAATATAATTGTCGAAATTCTCTTAGTTCCCATTATGTTTATATGGCTTTAAAGCAACTGTCTTGTTTAAGGCAAGAGTTCTAATTGGCTGAGTTGTTTGGACAGAAAGAACAGTTTGGTGTGGAAGATTATTGCTGAATCATTGTTACATTTGATGTCTGTAATGTGGGCAAGTACCGTGGTGGTATGTTCTTTAATATATTTCTAGGTCAGAAGATAGTGAATGTTTTCTCAATCTAAGCATGCTGGGGTGTTTTGCACGTATTTATCACATAAGTATGACTGCTTTAAGGTTCAGCAGTCACTGCAATGTGTGGCTATGCCCACGTCACCTCTTTTTAACTGTTCCCCAAGTGTCTGACTCCAGTGTATATGTTCTGTTTGAAACCTGCACAGCCACATTTATGTCCTCCTTTCTTCATAGCTCAGCATCGCAGAGCAGACAAATGGATGGTTCTGATTCGCAGGGATCACTGTTTTCTTATAACGTTCAAATAATGGTCTGCTAAAAATCTTGTGTAAGAAAAAGAGGTTCACTCTCGTACTATCAAGGTCGTTACGGAACTCAATGCTTTCAGTTTAAAGGCACAGAGATGCCATCTAGCAGCTGCCCTCAGGAATTTCCTACACCAGAAAATAATCCTTTCTCTAAAACTCAGCAATAGTAAGTTCCTAAAAGCTTTCAGTTTTTAAAAATTTACTTATTGAATGAATGATGAAACGGTATATTGCCTATAATTCAGACACTCCATTAAAAATGAAATTAATTAATATCTCTTAAAATAAGCAAAGTGATATACCCAGGAGTTTTTCTAAATGGAACTGGAAACTTGTTCATAAGATTTTAATTAAGAAAACATAATTCTAATAATTTTCCTGAGGGGAAAATTGATGATCTGTCTATATAAAAATGCAAATATTAATTAGCAGTAAATTTCTTCCCTTTGCCTAAAGAAAATACTAATCTTGCCAATTTTCTGATATATTAAATGACAGAAAAGAAAGTAAGCGGATGCTGAAAGGAAGTTCATCCTGTGAATATGGAAGTTTGGGCTTTTTTTTTTTAATTTGCAAATAAAATTGACTTTCAAGTAACTTATCTTACCATAAGATGGCGATACTTAAGCATTTTATAAAATGTCATATAAGATCTGTAAGTTTCAATCTCAGGAAAAATGATCATAAACATAAATATTATATAAGCTTCCATGAAGAACTGATACTGTTGTTAGAAAGCCTTTTTGTATTCAGATAAATTAATATACAGTATACGCTCTATAAGATTTAGATTTCCAATATTTGATATATGTGGCAATCCTATACTTGAAAAAACCTATTCAAATTTAGGAGCTCTCCTATTTTGTCAGTTTGTGTGTAACCTTGTGTGATTATACATATGTTTACTATAAACGTAAAGTGTAATAACCTGAAAGAATACTTAAATGAATTTGTTTAAAAATGTGACTATGAAATATATCAGTCTTACCATATTAGTATGTAAAAAAATTCCACTCTTTAGAATTTCTGTATATTTAAATTTCATTACTTATTATTTATTTGACCAAAAACTGTGGTCTTGTGTGGTACTATATTATTGAATTTTTAATTTCAATTTCACCAAACATAATTTGCTTTGTGAATGCTAATTTTATTATCTAAACCCTTAAGAAGTTAGTACAATAATAAACAAAATTAGAGAAAATTCCTAGTTCATAATCTAATTGACAATTATTTTGAGAATTTAATGGTAGCATTTGTGATTTTGGGGGGGTGCAGTATAGTTTGGTGATCAATAGTAGTTTGATAAAATATACAAATTAGCTTTTATTCACTTCTTTAAAGCGATATTTTGTCTTGCAGTCCAAAAAGTTTTTACGACATTAAAATCACTCACTATGAACATTTTAATATTCTCTATAATGTCATATATGGTGTAGAACAAAATACGATCTTCTGTTCTTTGCACACTGTATTGCTGTATCTAGAAGCTGAAAAGGACAGTTTGAAAAGTTCATGTATTCCTTTCCTTTCCTGGATTTGTCAGCTCAGTTGTACTAAAGAGCCACAGTCAAGTCTGAAGAAAAGTTTTATATTGTTGAATACACAGAAATAAACTTATCAATACTGGAAAAGATCAGTACTAGAAAATGGGTCATTTATATGGGGGATTTATCTCAATATGTGACAGAAGCCTTTCTTTGTTTATATATTTAATTTGGGAAAGAATGGGGTGCAAGAAGTGAAGATATTTATGGATTGAAAATATCAGATCAATCAAATCACACATCCAGTTGTTAGTAAAGCTCAACATTTCTGACTTTATTTTGAAGAATGACAAAACTCATTTTAAGTCAAGTGATCTTTTTTTCTACAGTAATTAGCTTTGCTTTTTAAAAATGTTTTACCAAGAATATTCCAAATGAGACATAGAATGGAATGTGTTCCAAAGTTGTAACCAACATAAGATAATGAGCATGGCAATGGAATGTGTCACTATAGATTCAGAGGCATAAAAGACTTAAAAAATATCAAAATAAAATCGTTACTTTTTACCTAGATGTAAAATGCTTTAAAACTACCCCTGAGTGTGTAAAATATTCCATTAAAATCATTAAGATGACATTCACACTCTGTGTGAAGATTTCACAATGACAATATCAGCACAACCATAGCTTTAAAATAAAATTATTTTATTCTCATCAGAATATGGAAAATGTGAAAAATACAAAGAAATAATTACAAGCATATATGACACGATTCTAAGTTTTCACCGTATACTGTATTAGGCCTAGAAATATTCAGTTAACCAAAGTGTTAGATTATGCTTGGTTACATCCTAGATCTATTCAACTGTGAAAACAAACTTAATTTCTCTATACTACACAGATGATACAAAGCTTTAAAAGAACTTTACAGTATTCCAAAATACAGCTGTAAATGTTTTTGTAACATGGCATCATTTTTCCTGTTGTGTCAAGTTGCACTTGACCAGTTAAACAAGTAAAATAATTTTAAAAATTTTATCTCTTACTCTTTTACCAGATGCCTTATGTCTTATTCCAGATAATTATTATTTTCTTAGAATGCTAAAGCTCTCAAATTCTCTCTCTTTATCATCAAGACTTCTCATACACTGCTGAAAATATTTCTCCATGTTTTTCTGACTTTTTATGAAAAAAAAAAAAAGCTTAGTGTTCACTTTAGTTGCCCATACCGGATAATTTTTAGAGTTCAACAGCTATGAGACAATTCATCCTTCCGACTGCCCTCCTTAGTTTGATAGGGTTCTCACTTCCTGTTTCTTAACACTAGTAATCAGAACTTCCTCAGTGCCCCCTAATTTCCTTAATGAAAGGAAAGAAACAAATAAACACAAGCCCTTTTCACTAACGCCTCTCAGCCACGGCAGGGAGCACAGCTCTGCTGCTCTGCCGTGTGTTACAGGCAGCATTTAAATGTTTTGGACACAAACCGCAGCACGTCTGCGATGGGAGTGTTATTGACCAGGATCAGCTGGAAAACGCGTCTCTGCTTTCAACAAAGAAACAGTTCACATCTCCTAATACATGTTTACAAATTGTGTTGTTTCAACTACTAACTCCTTTGCATTACCCGTCCGATTTCAGAAGAGAGCATTAAGCACTTGGTTACGGAATAAGCTAAATCCCCCGAGAGCCGCATTGCCCGCTGCCCATACACATTATATTCGCTCCTGGTCCCTCCCCACCTCTCACCAAGATTCTACCTTGAGGAGCTATTCCTCCGGTAGTTCACCTTGTTATCTTCCAAGCAGTGGGGATACGCCAGGTACCACAAAATAGCTAGAAGAGCTGTCTTTCGTGTCCCTTTTGCAGGCATATTTATTTGCATTTTTGGTCGATTTATTACATATTGCACATTTATTTCAAAGAAGATTCAAAATATTGTCCATACCTTGGAAGGATCTAATCCAGCAAGCAAAGAGAGCAGCAGGAGATTGAGTAGATTGGACGTCGCCTGCATCCTGATCTGGGTTTTTGCCCCCTCTTTACTCTCTTGTTATGTAGCCACTCCACTCTCACTGCAGAGACCTTTCCCTCGTCAGTTGCACTTTCTGCCTGCCAGTCAGAGCTGAGTGGAGACAGAGGCGGTGGCAGGAGCAGGAGCAGTAGCAGCAGCAGCGGTAGCAGTAGCGGCAGCAGCGGCAGCCGCCCTGGGGGGCGATCATTCCGCAGGCATTCTCAGAACTGGGAGTCCGCGAGCTCAGGAGGGTGGGTTGAGCTGCAGTGGGCGCTGACCGAGGTGCTGAAGTGCCTCCAACCCGCGGGCCCCAATTTACCCCTTCTCCTGCTGCTATCTAGACAGCCCACCTCAAAAGTTTTGACCCAAGAAAAAGATAAAGGGAGTAACTGCTCAGAGAGATGTGGAGACCTGAAGAACGGATATGACATCACTACAGCTCTTGGGGGCTTGGGGGGATATTTTGCGGGGAATTTGTTAACCAAACAAGGATTGACGCTCATGCTCCAGTTCAGCATTTGCTGGCAACTTGAGCCGCAGAGAAGTAAAGAGTCAGCTAGATACAGGATTATGAAACAAATAGTGCCTGGAACCTTCTGCTGTCATTGACAGAGGACTTGATATCCTATTTAGTGCTTTAAACAAAGTTTGCAGTGCAGACTTTCAATGTTTATTTTCTGTTCAAGGCATACAGTCTGTAGCCATTATATATGCGTATGTGCAATGTCATTGAAATAATCTATTAGGCTAGGTGTTAACGTATATTTGTCTCTCTAAGGCTTTTGGTCATCTGAAAATACTATGCATAAATAAATGAAAGGGCTTTCTTTTCTTCTTATAAGTGGAATATTCCATTAGTGACCCCCACAGCTGAAATCTCTCCCCTTCACACAAAGTCATACTCAGAAATGTAATTTCCCTGTCAGTCTTACTTGTGTTTATGCCTGAGGAAGAATTCTGTGATGGTTGGACAGTGGGATGGGGATGATTATTTCTAAGCTTCCAAATACTTCTGTTTTCTAGAATTCAAGAAGAGGAGGCAGAATAGCTGTTTCACAAGAGCAAAGAAAGGGTAAATGACAAACTAACTCTCTCATGCTCTTTGCATCATTTAACTATACACAAGCAACTTTGTTTCTTTGAAGCTGGAAAGAGTAAGTGTTCTCCATAAGATAAGATGAGGAAGAGTTGGCAGCTACTCTGAAACCTACCTCTCATAAAATTATGCCTTTGGTATTCCTTGAGTTATGTCTTCTGTTTGTTTTTCTAGAAATGATATTTCCTAAGAATTAAAATAAGTGAACTGCAGATATGGACATTGCTTCCACATTAAAAAGAGGATAAATTGTTTGAGACATCAGACACACTGTGTACAAAATACCTGTCATACTTTTACTGAAAACTCTATATTTTTTATACAAGAAATCACCCCAAATTAGGATTCAAATATTTTTGAAAGTTATAATACCAAGGATTTGCATCGTATTGCGTCTATTTTTTTCCTGATATTGTGAATATGTGTACATGTGTTCGTGATTATCTGAGGTCTTTCTTCTGTGAAACATAAATAGTAAGAAGAAAAATAAATTTGAAAATTCCTTTTGAAGAGATGGATCTTGCATAGAAAAGAGATTGCAGATAACAGAAAGAAGGTGGAATTATTTGTGAGTTATTAGCTTAATGATAACCCTAGTCATCATAACCACTCTCGGAAATTCCCATAATTCCCTAGCAGAAACGGAAATTTTCTTTTGAAGTAATAAATAAAATTGCAGAGTTATGTCTGACACCCTTTGGGATAACTTTCTAGAGCATATTTGAGACTAACACTTTTTACATTTGTTTATTAACCTTGTATCTATCTTTTTTTCCTATCTATCTATTTGGGATTAATCAGCATAGAATATGTTTTTCAATGATTCATATCTGAAAATTGTTGGAAATTTTATTCTGTACCCATTTTCAAACCTTTCAAATCATTGCACAACTTGAAAATGAATTTGCACAGGTGCAGTAGCTGAGTGGTTATAATAATGCCTTTTTTATTACCTATACAAAATACAGCATAATTGTTTGATTATTTGCTTTTACACATGCTTTTCTCTCTTCTCAGAATGTCTTCTACCATCTTTTCCCAACTCCACCTCTCAGCAGGCAGTGCAGCATGCTTATTTGAGTAGGAGAAGCTGTGCTTAACAGACACAAAAAAAAGTAATATGAAAACATTACCATATCAATTTTATATCCTCAAGATCAATAGCTGTTATTTTAATCACAATATTTTTTTATTCTCAGTATAAAAATTATTCTGATCTCATACATGATTCACAGTATTAATGATTGGACCAAATCTCCTATATGGGCACTTTTTTTTTCCCTTTAACTCTCAATTTCCCTGTATTTCATGGCACTAGAAGATCATTTGTAATAAGAAGTTAATAAGAAGATAAATTCTATGAAACATTGCCAGAAAAATGCAGTAGAAGATTAATACTTAAACATCCAAAGTAAGCAGTGTATGGTAATTTTGTTACAAATGAAAATAGATGATCTTAGCATACCTACAACATACTTGCCATAAGAAACTTTGTCATTTGTAGAGAACAATCAAGTTTAGTAATAAACCAAAAACTCTATTGAACATGCCACTGAAAAGCAAAGGCTGTTACTAAATGGCACAAATTCACCAATACCTTATTCTTCTATTTCTCTTGAAAAAAAATAAATAAAATTGCATAGTTTTTCTTACACATAGTTCTGACTGTTACTATGTTTGTTTTTAGTCACCTGTTTATAGTAAAGCTCACTTATAGTACATTTCCATACAACCAACTTCGTGACATTGTGGGCCACATCATATCTGTACGTCACAATTCATGCAGCATTTCTCCTCGTAAGAAAGAAGTCTATGAAACTCCATCTTGTGTCCTACATGAACTATTCAAAAGAGTTCCACTATAGAAAGAAAATAGTGTAGCTACTTTTGTTTTCCATCGTTTCAGATATTTACCAAAACTTAAATTGGTAATGGGAACTTATAACAAAAAGATAAAATGTGATGCATAGCACAAATTTAGAAATATTGCATTTTTCAATACTTGCATGAGAAAATATTTGATATTTATCTATCTAATTAAAGGTAGTCTTCTATGCCTACAATGGATACAAGATTGCTTTGAAATTTATAAAGCACTACACAAATCTTATCCAGTAGTATCTACAGAGGCCTGCATAAAAATAAGCTTATATGAAATTGTGTACATATACAGCACCTAGAAAAAGGAATATAACTTTGTAAACATTTATTCCCAGTAATAAAATAGTAAGTTTTTGTTTTTCTGTGGGGTTTTTTTGTGAGGAAGATTGGCCCTGAGCTAATATCTGTTGCCAATCTTCCTCTTTTTGCTTGAGGAAGACAGTCTCTGAGCTAACTTCCATGCCAATCTTCCTCTACTTTGTATATGGGACACTACCAAAGCATGGCTTGATGAGCAGTGTGTAGGTCCATGCCCAGGATGCGGACCTGTGAACCCCAGGACTGCCAAAGCAGAGCATGTGAACTTAACCGCTACACCACTGGGCCAGCCCCTACAATGGTACGTTTTCAATTATATAAAGGATTATATTGTTAGCCGACTGTTATACGTGTGTTAGTCTTCTTTTGATAAGAGATTATATGAGATAATTCTTTTGTGTTATACTGCTTCAGCATTCCAGAGATGTTCCATTATGTTAAAAAGTGCTGCTACCTATTTTGATTTTCACCTATCACTTAACATTGATGGACTTAGTTATTTTAGAAAAATTAGAAGAGGATTATCAGCAGGTTATATAAACCCTTGAGACATTTTCACCTTTTTTTATACAAATGAGGATAGTCTGTGATTCGTTTTCTAATGTCCTTGACCTATCAGAGTACTGCTACACTTACTTTTGTGTTCTTTTTCTCTTGAGATGACTTCTTCCCTCACTTACTTTTAAGTCATTTCCATCTGGATCCCCTACCTCTCCTAATTACCCTATCTAAAATAACACCCAGAATCATCCTCTATTTGTTTATCATTTTTGTTAGGTTGACCCCTTACTATCTGTATCCTTTATTAGTATATATTCTCCACGAGGAAAGGTCCTTGTCTGTTTGGTGTTCTGCTCTAATCCAATCACCTAGAGTAGTGCGTGGCACTCCATAGTCACTTAATCAATAATTATTTAATGAATGAGTGAATTTTCAACCCTAATTCCTTCATGCATAATATTTATAGACCCAAGATTTGCCAGATGAGATTAACTTAATTTCTTACAGGCGAGTCAAACTCAATATTTCAAATCAATATTTTTCCTCAATCATATTAGTGTGTAGCACAGTTTTCTCTCTATTGCAAAGCAAGAACCATGGAAGTCACACTGGATTTCTCCCTCATCTTTATCCCTGTATTCAATCCACTGAAAATTCTGTTAATTTTTTCTTCATAACATCTCTAAATCCATCTCACTTCTCCGTGTATACCTAGGTAAGCACCTCATTTTATGTTATCTGAATTATTATAAGAGTTTCTTTCTCTTGCCTTACCACCAGTTTTTCTTTTACTTCTACTTTCAACCTGCAGTTTTTCATCCACACAGGACCTGATATAGTTGATTTAAAGACTAATTTGGCCATGTTACTTCTCAGATTAAAGGCCTTCAATGTCTCCTGATCTTCTACATGATCGAGTGTGGACCCCTTAAAATGGCTTATCCAGAGGCTTGCCTTCCTCTCCAGTCTCATTTCTAACCATTGTCTCCCAATAATTGGAATCCAGTAAAATTTAAATACTTGTAGTTCCATTAACACCATTCTCCTCTGTCCTTAATAGCTTTTCTTTTGCCAGAACAATTCTTATTCTGTCTTTAAGTTTCATTTAAATGTCATCTTGTCTAGAAATCCTTTCCTGGGTCCCCAGTATCCCCTCTCAAGGCTTCTCTTCTCAGTTTTTTTCATAATATCTTGTGCACACTTTCATCATTGTGTTTACTATACTTGATTATTAGAATCTACTTTTGTGTGTTTCTTCTTCACATGATTGCAATGTTCTTGAGGATGTTTAGGTTATCAATTGCTGCATAAGTAACTTTTCCAAAATTTAGTAATTTAGAAAAAAAATATATCATTACCTCTCATTGTTCTGTGATAATTCTTACTTGATTTCTTATGCAGTCTCAGTCAGATGTAAGCTAGATTCATCTCATAGCTAGACTTGGCTAGATACCCAAAATGGCTCACTCACATGGCTGCAGTTGATGCTGGCTGTCAGGTATTTGCTCAGGTGGAGCTGTTGACCAGTTCACCTTCATTTCATCACTCTGTGTGGCTTGTGTTTCTTACAGCATGACACTTGAGTTCTGAGGGAGCATCCCAAGAGCTAGTATTCTAAAATACCTAGGCAGAAACTGCAAAGATTATGATGACCTAGACTTGGAAGTCTCAAGAGTCACATTAGCTGCATTGTTGGTTTGAGTAAGTAACTAAAATCAGCTCAGAATTAAAGGGAAAATAATTAGCCTCCATCTCTCAGTGTAAGGAACAGTGTGTGCATAGAGGGAGGGAAGAAATTGCTGGCAGCCCTATTTGAAAATATATAAGAAAAGGGATTATTTTGCACACTCACTTAAAATCACTATGGGTACTCTTACCAATCACTAATATATCTGAGCTGGATTTCGAAGATGGATTTTGATTTGGATATAACTTAGCAAGGGTAAAGAATATTTTCTTTTTTGTCTTTAATTTAGCAGGGGTAAAGAAGAATTGCATATTTACAAATAAACACCAATGTTAGAAAGGACTTCCGTTTCTAGTAATACAAGAGTGGGTAATTTGGATGAGCTCTCTCACTGAGAATGACTGGAAGAGCAAGGGAAATATAAATACAACTATATGAAGGCATTGGAGTTTTACAATGGCAATGACAAAGTATGGGACCAAGATCTGGGAGAGAAAAGAAATGGAGAGAAGAAAGCCTGGCATTTACGGCCCCTTTTCTATTAAGAGCATCTGCCACTTTCAGAAGAGGCTACCTGGAGACTGAGAAATGCAGCAGAGCTTCTGGCAGCCTCACAGGGCTAGGGGAACACAAATGGGAATTCCAGGTTCTACGACCAAGGTGCCACCCTGCAATCCCTTCCTCTGCACCACCCCTACCCCCAGCCCCTGTCCTTACTTTGGGTTGAAACAGTGAAGTACTAAAACCCCTTCAAGTAAGGATGAACCCAAAATTGAACAGTCTTCATGTGGCTCCTTTGCCTGGGACCAATGACTCCTTCAGGCAAAAGCCTAGTTAGGAAGATAAGAAGGGGAACGAGGTAGATGTCTAGTAGACTGAGGCGGCAGAAAATATGATAGTGATATCTTCTGTTGATGTGAATTGCTAATTAGTTATTTTCCTACTCATCACTTTTTTTTGATGAGCTCCGGAAATTTGGCTTGTGGCATTCCACTATAATGAACAATTGCACCTAGTTAAGAGTTTCCCTTTCAATGGCATTGATTAGGGGAAAAAACTGATTTCCAGAGGGAATATTCCAAAAGTGTAGCATGTGGTACAGACCTGCCGAACGTTTAGTTGCTGGTGCCCACAGATATCCTGGGGGTTTCAGGGAAGGGCAGAAGTCCAAGTGAAGCTACTGCCGCAGCCCTATCTGCAGAGCGGCCTGCAGGAAAATCCAGGTATTTTTGTCATTATATACAATTATTACTTATGACTTTGTACATGTAGTATTTACATTAGTAAATACTAATTACTTTATATACGCCATTATTATGTCTTTATATACTGTATACCATCAGTTGGTCAGCTAATGACCAATTGGTAGGCAAGTGTAGTAAAACCCAGCCAAGTTGCATCAAGCAGGGCTCCAAAATTTCAAGTGCCAAAGATGCAAGTTTGCATCATTTCAAGGTTTAGAAAATAGCAGATATAAGCCCGCTGTAGAGGGCGTACGCAAAGGGCCAGTTAAATTACATCCCAATTTGCATTTCATGTCAATATTTCAACAACTGAGGGGCCATACCAGTGTATTTGCAGCTATTTCCAAGATGAATATTGACCAATCCTGCTCATTCGCATCTCCTTGCATTTCCAGGAGGAAGGATTTTACTAGAGAAACATGTCTGTTGTTTCTGCCTCCCCGTATTCACTTATCTCTGTGGGAAGAGGAGTGAAATATTTGAATACTAAGTTGAGGATATCTCACTGGTCATGATTATTTAAACTCCTTTCTCTCCTTTTTTTTTAGTATCTGCCTCACACACACACACACACACACACATATATATATATATATATGTATGTATCTTATTTGATTCAAAATTTAGGTGCTTTAAAGACTTAAGCATGAAAAGGATCAACTGAGGTGCAATATACAGTCTATACATCTGCCTATAGAGTGTGCCAATATAATTATAGGCTTTTAGTAATGGAGCCGTGTAATAGTGTTGCATGACTCAGCTTAATGAAGAAAACGCTTTTAGCCCTGACTCTAGTGAGAAGACAATCTTCTTACCCCATTGCCACATCCTTGGCAGAATAGAAGGATCAGTGAGAGCCACAAGGAGATGCACAGATAGGCAATTAAATAAGGACAACTTTCCTACGTAATTGTTAACCAGGGATATCTATTTAAAAGAGTGTGCTGGAAGAAAGCAATAGTCAAGGTCTCTGCCTCTTAAAATCCAAACTGAATAAATATAGAAGAGATTGAGAATTATTTGGAATTAGCTCTAACAACCATGATACAAGGACATCTTACAATGTTTTCATACGAGATTAGAACTTCAGGGACCACAGTAAAGGTGACCTGCAGAACCTTTGGGGGAAGGAAAGAAGAAAACCCATATGAATCAACCACTCTAAGCGCTTTCTACACCCTTAGAAGGCATCATTTCACATCACCCTCAAAAAACCCATTGAAAGAGCGTTCCAGTTTCCATTTTACAGATGAAGGGTCTGAGGCATAGAGAATGTTTTTGGCTTAACCAAAATCTCACGTTTAGTAAGTGAAGGAGTCAATGTTGAAGTCAAGAAATCTAACTCCATAAACTACATGTTTCTACCTTCATTAGATTGCCTGTGATTCACATTGCACTAGAATAGTGACAGGTCTTTTTTTTTCAATATTTCTTAAAGTTTAGTCCTCAGTGCACCACCATCAGAATTATCCAAGACACTATTTTTGGTGAGGAAGATTGGCCCTGAGCTAACATCTGTTGCAAATCTTCCTCTTTTTGCTTGAGGAAGATTGTTGCTGAGCTAACATCTGTGCCAATCTTCCTCTACTTTGTATGTGGGATGCTTCCACAGCATGGCTTGATGAGTGGTGCTAGGTTCGCACCTGGGATCCAAACCTGAGAATCCCAGGCCACTGAAGCAGAGTGTGAGAACTTAACTGCTATGCCACTGGGCCAGCCTCTATCCAAGACAGTTTTTAAAAGAGCAGATTCCTCAGCTCCAACCGAGTCCTAACTTGAAACTCTAGTTTTTAACAAATTTCCCGCATATTGATCATGCATACTAATGACTGAGAAAGACTTAAGTGAATTCTGACTTAGGATTCCAATATATCTAATGAAGCTACTGGATAATTCTAATGCATATTATTAATATTTTGAGAAATGATTATGTTTAAGTATGCCAAACAGAATAGCACCATCATGAAATTGAGTTCAGCAACTTAGTATAAGAAAAGAGATGAGAGGTCTTGAGAGAGGAAATCATAAGAAGCATCAGCTAATAGGAAATCAAGAGAAAGGAGAAGAAAGGAAAAAATTCCTCTACCACTATAGTTGGCTACCAGCCACATTTTAGTGCCCATTCATATGCAAATGAAGTAAATTGGGACAAAAATTTAGGGAACACCTCTAGTTACTTTTCCAGCTCTTTCAGGGATCAGTATGGTGGTACCTATGCTACAGTTGAAAGAATATTTGGGATCCACTAACATGTTCAATCAATGAGACATTTAAATTAATATAAATAAGTGTATGGAATCAGACATTGGAACTTGATGAATGTATGGTACAAAGTTTGAGAGTAGACAGTTCCCTCTTTGCTGGGTAGTGCCTGATGGTAAAAATGACATGCAAGCTAAATGTGTGCAAAAGGATCTCAATAATGAATGGGGAAAATTACTATTATTCTGTGACTCTCAAATATTTTTGTCAAAACATTAAAACTTTCTTACTGCTGGCTGCAAATGTATAAGGCAACAAAAATATAGTAAATCTAATACGTATTCGGTACACTGTAATTTAAAAAATGAGAATTAAGGGGTTTTATGTCTGTAAAAACTTATCAAGAGTACTTTGAACAGTCCTTCCTTCTTCTCCCGGTAAACATGATAGAGAGTGAGCATCTTGTCTATTGTTTGGAGGATTGTCTTACTCCATTCTAAGTCTGGAACAGCTACCAAAATCTTGGGGGGACTTCACACATTCAGTGTCCTGAAATCTCTCCCAGAGTTGCTTAAAAGTGAAATTTTTTGGTGTGGCCACTTCCTCAGAAAGTCTTTTCCTTTTCATCACAATTGCTTCCTTCCTTTATGTCCCTAAATTCACGTCCAGTAGGTTCTCCTGGCTGCTTTTCTAGAGCCTCTTGAACTGTGATGGTGTCAACATTCCCCACAGTCAGATATTTCTTCTGTCACTCCATTTACTTTGGATTTAAATTTCACTTTCGGCATTACCACTTTTTCATTTCTTTGCTGCACTTTCATCTTTACTGGCCACTTCCCTCTTTGGATTATTCATTTTGTAAAATGTCTTATGCATTTATCACTGGGAAAAGGAGGCAACACAACCATATCTTTTGCTGTGAACTGAGTAACAGATGCACACTGACCAGTCACTGATAGACGTGGAAAGAAGAGATGTGATTGATCACTAATCACGATGTGCATCTATTATTTACTTAGTGATTTATGGACTGAAGACCCAGGTTTGAATTGTGCTTTATGTAATTGCTCAGAGCTGTTACAACGTAGTAAATGAAATTTGAACCACATTGTTGGGGGACTGGTGCTATTTAATTAAACCATTGTAATTGAAATTTGTACACATAGAACTAGGCAAAAATAGGGCTGTCTGTACTGTGCATGTTTCTTGAGAATGGAAATTCATGAATAAATAACTCATTTAGAAATATTTAAATATATAAATGCTTAAAAATATATAGTGAGGGAATAAAAATGACAATGCTAAAGGACAATATTTTTTCCTCTTTATTCTCTTTCTACCCCACTTTTACCTCTAACAGGTTGGGGTGAAGGTCTTTCATAAATAAGACAAAGCAGAGAGGGCTTTGTTAGCATAATAACGTGTCTCATTGAAGCCATATGATAAAGGTTTGTTGTCTTCATATACACTCTCATTTTTAAAACAGTTAAGGCCACTTTCTGGTATTGGAACTTCCGGCAACCTTGAAAAACATATTTAGCATGCATTCTCAATGGAGGTGATATTGCCCACGAGGGTGTAAAACTTGGCTTTGGAGGGAAGAAAAATATTTTATATATTACAATACATTGTGGCCCTTCAAAGCTCAGTCTTACATGATAAAATCTTATGCCTTAGTACTTAATTACACTCATTAATGAGAATTTAAATTAAGTTAAATCTTTCTCTTAGGGAGGAAAGATGAAAAGGTTGAGAAACATTGAACTATAGTCAAGTTTAGAACCTGAGGGTCTCATAGGCTTCATAGGGATGGAGCTGCAGGAAGGGCAAAAGTGAATTTTAAAGATTAAGCCAGATTAAGGAAAAACAAGTCAAGAAGGCATCCTTGGACATCTGTTGAGGTCCACTCCATATAAACTTGATGGGGTTAGTACTATTTTTTGAAGCCTAGTTGTTCCTGTCATTAATTTAACAGAAAGATTGTTGGTTTTTCTGATAATGAACTGTACCTGTAAGCTTTATCAGACATTGTGGGAATTAATTAAATCAGCAAATCAAATCAAATATTTAAATTCCTGTTCTGTATAAAGCCTTACCTTGTGAGTGATACAACAAAGTCTCAATATTTAAGAACTGTAGAATTACTCTGAGAAAACAGACATTCATATATAAAAAATTAAATAGTTTACAAAGACAAACATGTCCCAGTGTTGTGCAAGATCAATTAGTGAATAAATCTTCGGTTCATAAGGGCTCTGAGTTCAGAGAAATGAAACATTTTTAAATTGATCTCGAATAGACTTAACCTGGGCTTTAAAAGACGTATAGTATGTGGATATGAATTAAAAAATGGTACAGAAAAAAAATTAAAGCAAGTTGATTTTTAAAGAATATATTTACTTCTTTACAAAAATCACTTTGAGTATTTTTTTCAAAATAAGTGTTATAAGGACTATTACATAATAATTTATAAATGTTCAAAATCATAGCTCCTATAGAAATGTAAAATAAATATTTGTTAAAGATTTTTATTTAACTCATTAATTAATAAGGGAACCAGAAAAATGTTATAACTGGTTTGAAGGAGAATCCATAGACAGACACATTCACAGGCAGATTTACAGATTTCTATTAGAAATCCTGAAATGAATTTACTTAATAGATGCAAACTGGCCTTTTTACGCTGGGGAAAGAAAGTCAATTGAACCTCCACCAGAGATTTTTGTGTTTCTATGGACAAAAATTATTTGCATAGCTTTCAATTTTTCTACAAATTAATTTCTGTCTCTCCAGGATTGTAAAATAGCCTAGTCAAAACAGTGAAAGGCAAAGATTACCTGGAAGGTTGACGAGAAATATTTCCCGAGATTTCTTTACAAGGCAGTTGGGAAGACGCCTTTTAAGTTTATAAAGCTTAATCTAAATGCTAAGTGACTTGCAGTGTACAAACTGATTTTTAAAACTTTTTAAATTAGATGCTGAAATGTCTTTTAGAATGAATACTCCCAGATATGCCCTGTGGGAGGCAAGGCCTAACAACTCCTCGAGAGTACTTCTAGCTACCTGCTGGATGAACTAGACGTGGCATCTCAGATGCCAAGTCCCAAGAGTAATTGAACAACAATCAATAACTGCAAACAGTTTATTTACAGCTTTTAAAGTGTACAAGAATTCCAATAAGCTGAATTTATTCCACTCCTCTGACAGTATGTGGTTGTACAAGGCCACCAGGTGTTTTTCTTTAAACAGAACTATTTGGGGAATGACGCTAGAAGCACAAGCAACAAAAACAAAAAAATTGATAAATTGAACTTTACCAAAATTTAAAACATTTGTTCTTCAAAGTACGCAATCAAGAAGGTGAAAAAACAAACCACAGAATGGGAGAAAATATTTGCAAGTCATTTAGCTGACAAGAGATTAATATCCAGAATGTACAAAGAACTCCTACAACTTAACAAGAACCAAAACAACATAAACCAAGCTGATTAAAAAATTGGCAAAGGATCTGAATAGACGTTTCTCCAAAGAAGATAGACAAATGGTCAATAAACATGAAAATATGCTCAACATTACTAATCATTAGGGACACAAAAATCAACCGCTATGAAATACCACTTCACACACATTAGGATGGCTATTAACAAAAATTGCAAATATTACTAAGATGTGGAGAAATGGGAAGCCTGGTGCATTGCTGATAGGAATGTGAAATGATGCAGCCACTGTGGAAAACATTATGACAGCTCATCAAAAAGTTAAACCTAGAATTACCATATTATCCAGAGTTCCACTTCTAGGTGTGTACACCAAAGAATTGAAATCAGGGATGCAAGCAGACACTTGCACACCAATGTTCTTAACAGCATTATTTATGATAGCCAAAGGATGAAAACAACCCCAAATGTCTATCAACAGGTGAGTAGATAAATAAAATGCAGTAGATACATACAGTGGAATATTTTTCAGCCTTAAAAAAGAATGAAATTCTGATAAATGCTATATCTATGAACCTTGAAGACGTCATGCTAAGTGAAATAAGGCAGACACAAAAGGACAAATACTGTATGAGTCCACTTATATGAGGTAACTGGAACAGGCAAATTTATAGAGACAGAAATAGTAATAGCAGTTACTAAGACTGGGGGAAAGAGGAGTGGAGAATGGTTGTTTAAAGGGTACAGAGTTTCTATTTGGGACGTTGGAAAAGTTTTGGAAAAGGACAGTGCCGATGGTTGGATAACATTAATGCCACTGAATTGTACACTTAAAATGGTTAAAATGGTATGTTTTATGTTAAGTATATTTTACTATAATTTAAAAAAAAACCCTAAAAGCCTGGTGAATATTCTTTCCTTTAACATAACATTCTTAAATATTGACAGACCATATAGTCCAGCTATCCCACTACTGGGTATTTACCCAAAAAACTTAAAATCAATGATCCACAGAGATTTATGCACCCCTATGTTCATCGCAGCATTATTCACAATAGCCAAGATGTGGGGAAGCAACCCAAGTGCCCTTCTACAGATGAATGGACAAAGAATATATGGACAAAGAATATATATATACACCATATATATATATTCCATATGGAATACTACTCAGCCATTAAAAGACAAAATCTTCCCATTTGCAACAACATGGATGGAACTTCTTGAGGGTATGATCTTAATCAAAATAAGCTAGACAGAGAAAGACAAACACTGTGTGATTTCACTCATATGTGGAGGGTAACAAATACGTGGATAAAAGAGAACAGATTAGTGGTTACCAGAGGGGAATGGGGCTGGGGGGTGACAAAAGGGATGAAGGGGCATATATGTATGGTGAGAGATAAAAATGAGGCTACTGGGAGTGAGCACAATTAAGTGTATTCAGAAATTGACAAACAATAATGTACACACAAAGTTACACAATGTTATAAACCATTATAATCCCAATAAAGTTACTTGGGGAAAAAAAAGAAAAAATATTGACACACTGTCAACTAAACTAGAGAGGTTTTTTCAAGAGAGGGTATATTGACCACTCTAAAATGCAAAAAAAAAAAAAAAAAAAAAAGGCTATTTCTTTCCCTATCATTTAGACAAGGTTACAGAAGTTTTTAAGTTTTTCTTTGCAGTGTTCTACTTATCCTTTGTAAGTGCTGCCCTCAGGCTTTGGAATGAAATCAAGTGAATTTTCATATTCAGTGCTGCAAATTTATATTTGGGGCCCTCAGACAAGGGCAAGCCGGTATATTCTGTTAATCGTAAGACTAATATTTCTGTGGAGAAGTTAGAAGAAGTCTTTTCCTTTTATGGACTCTTCTTGCCAGCTTAGAGGTATTTGCAAATCACATCCACTACTTAGAGTTTGTGTTCTCTTAAACGAGTTTGAGCTTGGAAAGGGAGAAGTAGAAAGTTTGATCCCCATGAGCAACAGCTTAATGTATTAGTTTTCTTACACAAAAATAAAATGGAAAAAATAAAAAGAGAGAAGGCAGTTTCTGTACTTTAATTAAATGCTGTTTTCTAATGGTAGAAAAGATCGATAGTGCATTTTTTTAAATGGTGATACATAGCATTTCGTATCTGCTTTCTAATAGCCTTGGCATGTTGGTTTGAAACTGTCTTCCATGTTTGGTTGTTATATACTGTGACTCATAGGCATATATCATTTTATTAAACCTGGACATTTGTTTTTTAGAACAAAGGCTTTTCTGTGACCAAAACATTTAACCCAAAACAAATGCACAAAGAAAACAGAATGGCAAACAGTTAGTTTTGTGAAAGTTTTTAAAAATGTGTCTTTTAATAAATAAGAATAAAATAATTTGAGATGGGGAGATGGTTGATGAAAAAACTGACATCGGAAGATACTCAAAACTAGAGCTATTAATACTTTACTTATAAAACTTCATTTTAGCAAATAAAGTTCAACTGGAATTAGACAGCCAGATCAGAGCCAGTCTGTAATTAAAGGCATCTAGTCTTAATAGAGAAACTTCTCCTTCTTCTAAAATTATCTGAATCCTTTCATTTATAGGAAGCTTAATCTCACACATTTCAAGATTCTTAAATTCCTTAGCTATTACCTCTGAGCGTTAATTGAAGATTACTACAACACAGCCCTACCCCCAAGTAAGGAAGCAGCAACAGTAATGCATGATTTTTTTTTTCTTTCTGTAAATTAACTTCTTAAAATTTTTGAGGTTGCAAAACTGTCATTTTTAACTCAATACCTGGAAAAATACTAGAACAAGCCATGAATTAATTTTGACAAGACCTTGATGATCATGAGACAGGAACAAGCCTCACAAGACAGGGCCATCTGCAAGGCCCCCAGCCTAAGAAGATAAAACCCCTAACCAATCGGCAAACTAGGAGAATCAGATAGAGGCCACCAAGATCCACATTCCTCAGCCTCTGGACTTTCCTGGGCTTTCGCATATGCCCTAGCACTGGAGTCCACTGAAGTTGACCCTAGCTCCATTAAAATAGTAAAAATCACACCCAGGGGTGGAGAGTTAGCATGCTAATGATACAGGCAAGCACACCCCCCATCTACACGCCATGACAAGGTACTCCTCCCCAGTCTTTGCCTGGTAAAAGTCCCACAATCCTGTTCCCTAACGAGCCGGTCACCTGCCTCTTTGCTTTCTGCGCCGGCTCCCTTGGGTCTCTCCTGTGCAAAAGTTAATAAAGTTTTACTTTTCTACTCCCATTTGTTGTCTCTCTTGATCTTTATCCTGGAGGACAGTGAGAACTCAATGTGCCAGTATCAATCACAGGTACCAGATAATAATCAACATTGTTGTGTGCAGCACAAAACTTACAAAACCAGTACAATTTTGTCTTAAGGCAAGATACTGGACCTGGTGAAGGAAGTAAAAAAAATCCTGATTTAGCAGGGATTTTGATTGGGCTTGGGTGACAAAGCCATCACCATAGAAAAAATAGTCTAGATTAGGCCCATTGTAGAAAAATAATCTATGGACCCACCACATGACTTCCTATTTACCCACTTACTTTGATCCATCCAACATCTGTGTCTTCCTCAAGCCCGTAGGAGCCCCTTAAAACAGATTTTTGTGAAGAAACTAACAGCTTGATATTTTGGAAGTATTTGAAGAATATAAAATGTGCTGAAGCTTGGCATATAGATGGCATGAAAATTCCTTGATTTTTTATGGTTTGTAGAGATTAATGTGCAGTCCCTTAGTAGTTAGTCATACATGACAGATATGTGACTAGTAAATTTTTAGGCTATTGAGGCTATGCCATGGGTCCATTCTCTAATTAACTTTAATCTTCTGCAAATCCATAAATTCAGGTTCAGGGAAGAAATTATCATTTATGCAATCATGATTCAGCATTTAAGAAGATTGCGGAGATCTTTCAAAAATGCAAATCTGATCCTTCCGAAAATCCTTCAGTGGCTCCCCGTTGACTCCATGACACTATAAATCCTTTAGCGTGGCACACAAGAGTTTTAGCATTTGGACCCAACTGTCCTCTCTAGAATCAAGTCTCCTAATTGGTAGGTGAAAATAATCTAGTTATTTACTTTTATCTTTCCTGAAATGCCATGCACTCTCTCACAACAGTCCTTTACACAAACAGCTCCTTCTAACTTGAACATCTTTTCCCAACTTCTGTATTTGGTTTCACATCTCGATTTACTTCTGTCTTATCTCCTCCAGGCTGCATCTAGCCCTTCCCCTGATTTCTATTACATCCTAAGCTTGATTCTGCCATGGTGTTTATCACATCGAATTATAATCACGTATCTGCATTTCTATTTTCCTCATTAGTCAGTTAACACTTTCAGACATGGAAATGTAACTTTTACATCATTTTCCCACAACACTCAACATAGTGCCTAAAGTCGGTACTAAATGAAAGATGAATGATTGGATGTCTTTGCAATCATACCTCATAACAACCCTGCAGAGTAGGTAGTTTTATCTTTATTTTACATTTAAAGGAAAAGATTCAAAAAGAACTAGTAAGTACTCTCTTTTTGTTACCTATGGTGACACAGCCAATGGGTGGCAAAATCAAAACTCAGCACAAGCCCTCTGACTTTAGATAATGCACCATCCAAAAAATTTCTTCAACTATGTGCCCAAGAAAAATAGATGTCTGTAAATTTCTCATTATCCAGTTTTCGCCATTCAAAGAGCATTGGCTATTGAAAGAAAATTAATATCATTTTTCTTATTTGGTGAGTAAAAGCTATTATTTGAAAAAATATGGTTTATCCTTTATAAATATCACCAAACATCAACCATATCTCAGGCAGAGGCTTCACAATTGTATATTAATTGCTCTTCTTTGCACTAATATGCAGGTATCTCAAAAAATGCTATTTTATATAGTGGCTTCCATTTGACCTTGTCCAAGGAAAACAACAGGAGAAAAATCTGTTGTTTTCTTTGGGATAATATTGAGCCTTTTGACTAAGAAAGAGAGGGTCCAGGTTAGCCTGTGATGGTTGAGGCTACATTATTTATCATAAATAAGTAAGAGAAATTTTTGGCTTTTACCTAGTTGCTCAGAAAAAGGATGTTAGTTGGGTGTGGGGGGTTGGTTTGGAAAGACAAACTTAAGAATGAAAGAAGATGGAAAAACTTTTCTTCGGAGAGAGTGAAGGATATTCCAGTAATGTCATAAGGACAAGATTTAAGAGATTACCAGCATAGGGCGAGATTATACGGGAAGAGCATGAATAGATTGAATTAAGCATGAGATATAACATTAAATTTTAAGATAATTATATAGATATTTATGAAGTTAAATGTTGTAATTTCGCTTTATTATACCTGAAACATCAGTAAACTGTTACACTACACAGCATTTGTTAGTAAGGCTTTGGTGTTGAAAAATTGTTTTTTGTATTTTGTAATTTTAATGTTTTAGGCAAATGTCAACCAGAGAAAACAGCAGGCAAGATCATGGGAAGCAAACAACAGAAGATAGAAATTGAGCTATGAGTGTAGGAAATTAGACGAGATTATAAGTAGACACAGGAGAATCAAAGCAACACTCTTCCGCCTTACCCCACATTGCATCCCGCATCCACGGACCTGTAGAAATACTGGGAAGGTTGCTGGACCTATTGGAATTTTGTTGGAGTGGAGTTTGTGTGATTATCTTTTCATATTAAGGAACAGTTTTCACGTAGGATGATATTATTCGTAGCAGAAAAATATTCTCACTGAGAAAACTTAGAAAGGCTTGATAAAATACAAAAAAAAATCTGTTTAAATATATCTCGGAGTTGTATTTAAAGACTAGTTGATAACCTTTAACTCTTTTTCCTTGGAGGTATTTGCCAATTGTGAGAATTAAGAATCTGGGCTTAGACAGATGTGCTGCTAGAACAGAGAAATCAGCTGAGTTCTTGGCAGTTGCATGAAACTGGAGTGACAAAAATAGGAGATTTGAGTAGAATCAATGAACAGCTGGCTCCCTTGGCAGACATTTCCCCAGTTCTGAAGCTATGCAAGGTGGTAGGATAATCAGATAAGCTGAAGACTTCTGAAAAGCAGGATGGAATTGCTTCAAGTCTACTGGTGTCAGGAGACAAAGATCTTCCAGGATCCAGGAACCTGCTTGAAAACATGAGTTGAAAACAGGAAGGACATCATCTAAGAAGAGGGGAAAGTTAGGAGTACACTTAGTTTTTGCAAAGTTGTAGCCTGGACTTAACAGCTCAGTCTCAGTCGTGGTTAAGATGCAAGCAACCCATCAATTTATCTGCCTAGGAGAAGAAAAGCTGAATCCACTCTGATGGAAGATATCATCATATAGATTCTCCAGAGTCTATATACACTATTCCTGTCATTCGACCAAAATTATTAGGCATACCAAGAGAAAAAATAGACAGTAGAAACAAATGCATATGATTAAGATATTAAAAAAAAGCAGATGGGACTTTAACTTTTGTAGATATATTAAATAGAGGCCGGGCTGGTGGCGCAGTGGTTAAGTTCACAAGTTTTGCTTCTCGGAGGCCCGGGGTTCGCCAGTTCGGATCCTGGGTGCTGACGTGGCACCACTTGGCAAAAGCCATGCTGTGGTAGGCATCCCACGTATAAAGTAGAGAAAGATGGGCATGGATGTTAGCTCAGGGCCAGGCTTCCTCAGCAAAAAGAGGAGGATTGGCAGTAGTTAGCGCAGGGCTAATCTTCCTCAAAAAAAAAAAAAGGTAAATATATTAAACAAAATAGAGAAAAAAGATGACAAAATAAATTAAAAGATACAGAATTTCAACAATAAATTGGAATCCGTAAAAAAGTCAAATTAACATTCACATTCTTGAAAATTACAATGTCTGAAATTGTGATCTTACTAAATGAGATTAATAGCAGACTGGAAATAGCAGAAATCATGTCAGTAAATTCAAAGTCAGTTCAATAGGAAATATACCTTCTGCAGTAAAAAAAACAAAACTATCATGAATGGAAAAAAAAAAGAAGAAATCATAAGACACAGGTGGGATAGAGTCAGCCATACATGTATTTGGAATTCCTAACACATATGAAAATTAAAAAAAACATTTTGAACCTAATGGCAATGAAGATACATGTCCAAGATGTCACACACGGCTAAAATATTTACATGAAGGAAATGAAACATATTAGGGGATAAAAAAGTTTAAAAACTCATGATAAATTTCTATGCCCCAAAGCTAGAAAAAATATAGGAAATCAAATGCAAAGGAAGTAGAATAAAAAATAATAAAAATGGAGCAGAAATCAGTGGCTTAGAGAATGAATGTCTAATACAGAATATACCCAAGCCCAAATTATGTTCTTTGAAACGATTAATAAATTTATAAACTCTTGTAAGACTGATCAAGAAAAAATGAAAAGTACAAATCTACAAAATTAGAAATGAAGGGGTAACCTCAACACAGTTTCCACAGTCATTAATAGACTAATTAGGAGGTAATACGAATAACTCTATGCCAATAAATTTTACAATTTAAGTAAAATGGACAAATTCTTCAAAAACGAAAGTTTTCTGAAACTGATACAAGAAATGAAAAATATGATTAGTTTCATATTTATTAAAGAAGTTGAAAGTCTTATTAAAAACATTCATTCAAAGGAAATTCCAGGCCCACATGTCTTCTGCAGAGAATTCTTCCAAATATTTAAGAAAGAAATAGCACCAATCTTACACAAACTCTTCCTTCTGTTATAAAATAAAGAAGAAAATTCTTAACTCATTATGAAATCCAACAGTATATAGAAAGCATAGTACATCATGAACAAGCAGATTTCATTTCAGTAATGCAAGAGTGGTTGTCTATTTGAAAAATCAGTCAAAGCAATTGAGAATAATAAAGAAATGATGACCTCATAAATTTTACTAATTTAGAGTTACTCAGATTATTCATAGAAAATACACAGAATTTGCCCTCAAGGGTAGCTCATGGTTATTTATGCAGATAAATTATCATCAATATAATGGTGAACACTATTAAGAAGTGACATGAACAAAGAGCTGTGGGGGCTCATATTTCCTAGAGGAATCACAGAAAACATTATCAGAGAACAGCATTTAAATCACAATTACATTCCCTTATTCTGTCAGTAGTTATTTATTGAGCACTTTCTGAATCAAAATGAATTGAGCAATAGGGAAACAAAGATGAATAAGAAGTAGTTATATTATAAATCTCTTCAATTGTAATTATTACACATTTAGTATTTGTGCTTATCCATAGAAGATAAGCTTTGTGAGAACCGACGTTCTTTCCACCTTGTTCACTACGGCATCCCCACTACCTATTTTAGTGTCTAGCTCATCAAAGAAAATGCTTGTAATAACGTTGTGCTACCTGAGATAGATGTGTGCCCATAGTATGGTGGACCACATAACTGTGGATGGGGGATGTACTATATGAAATATTTCATATATAATATAATGACTCACAATTCCAAAGTAGGGTTAGAGGTACAGAAGTGGTGGGAAAAAAAGAAAGCAGCAGGAAAGTTCATTCCAGGTAGAAGGAATTTAGCAAACAAAATGAAGGGGATAAGAAATACTCCTTTTGTTGATTTATTACCTATACTTCTTTGTTTTATGATTTAATAGATTCCCATTGTCTTTTATGCTATTATTATTATCAAGCATTTTTCTTCTATATAAGTTATAAACCTGTCAATATAATGTTATTAATTTTGCTTTAGACAGTAAACTATCATTATGATAGTATGTGGAATAGAAGTATTCTATTATTCTGTAAATTATAGAATACAATTATTCATCCACATATTTACCATTTTGGAAACTCTTCATTCAGCTTGAAAGATTTCCTTTAGCATCTCATGTAGTGCCGGCCAGCTTTTGCTTATCTGACAATGCAAATATTTTTTGTCTTTCATGAATGCTTTGTTGAATACAGCGCTTAGGTTGACAATCTTTTTTTTTTTTTCCAGCACTCAAAAGATGCTACGTTGTCTTCTGAATTGGTTTTTAATAATAAATGTGTATTTCTTGTCTTTGTTCCCCATCCTACTGCTTTCCTCTTTGTCTTTTACCTCCAATTACACGTGTGTTGGATGGCTTGATAATACCCCACAGGACACTCGGCATCTCTTTATTTTTTCCAGCCTGTTTTCTCTCTGCTTTAGCTTTGGTAGTTCTGTTTCTTGTCTTCAACTTCACTAATACTTTTTTATCCCTGTCTAATTTTCTGAAAAGCCTATCCAATGATATTTCATTCCAATTACTCTATATTTTTGGCCCTGGAAGTTCCATATCTTAGAGTCTGCATGTCTCTTTTCATTTTGTTTATGCTTTTCTTAAAGTACTTGAATATGTTAAAATAGCTCTTTTAAAGTCCTTGACTACTAATTACATCTTCGTTACCATTTTTGAGTCTGTTTATATTGATTGGTTTTTCTCCTAGTTATGGAGTGACATTATCTTGCTTCCTCATATGAGGTTTGTTATTAGATGTTGGACATTGTGCATGTTATGTTGTTGAGTGTATGATCTTGTTTGCCTTCCTATAAACAGTGTTGAATTTTGTTCAGGAAAGAATTGATGATTTACGTGTACATCAGCTTGTACCTTTTGAGGAGACTTCAAAGACTTTGTCAATTTTTAATTATTGCTTCTTTTGTCTAGATGATTATTTTTCTCTTATCCGTATGGTGGCTGCCAAACCTAAAGATATAACTTCATTTCAGCAGGATGCATATAAGCGAGATATTTTCAGGCAAAGAATTAACTTTAAGTTCCAGATATTCTTGGTGCTGGTGCCTCACAACTGTATGTATATTTGTCTGATTTGTTTTAATCCTTCCTGGCTCCTTCCTCCCACTCTGTGTCTTTCGCCATCTGCCTTGCTTTCCTCCTTGATAGTTGAGTACTTCTGGATTTTGGTAGCCTTCAAAATATTCTATTATTTTGACCTATGTGATCCCTATGCATTCTAGACTTTTGGTTTCTTAATGGCTTCATGATTTGATGTCTCTTTTGAGTGTAAACTTCCAGGGTTCTATCAGGAACCTAATGGCAGATTAGTGTTGAATCTCCTCATTATCCTCCTGCAAACCAGGCAAAGCAATGAGAACAACAGTCTCTCCTCCCATTTTTTTTCCAAATAGCATTAACATTTTGGAAAATCAGAAACAGATTTCATATATAAATCTCTCCACTTAAAGCAATTTGGGATCTTTGAAGTAATCACTGCTTCTAGGTCTTGGGCAGAGAATACACAAAGGGAGCCAAGAAGATCTTATGCCAGAAAGAAGAACCTTTGTAAAGACTAATAGGGTCATGTCAAAGGATATAGGAGCCGATATAAAGAGGATCTCACTGCCAAATTTGGAGCAATTAGAGGAATTTAAATAATAATGACTGTAATTTAATGAAACATGTTGAATAAATAAAAATAAATTTGTCCATAAGACTACTTAAAGAAGATAAATTCAAAAAGAAGAGAAAAAGCAAAATAAAACGCATGTCGACTGATGCCATTACAATATCCACAGAAATGGAAATGTTACTGATGCCTTCTTTTCCTATATACATTCTTATTGTTTGTTATCCCAAATCATATACTTTTAGAGTTTTTTTTCCTGATGTCTTCAAGGGCCTTAATATGAGACTCTTAATTAACATCTGTAGTTTTTTAAAGGTTATCTTTCACGTTATAACAACATAAAACTAACACTTGAAAAAAAGAACTTGGGGCTGGCCAAGTGGTTCAGTTTGCGAGCTTTGCTTCAGCAGCCCAGGGTTCGCAGGTTCAGATCCGGAGTGTGGACCTGGCACTACTCGTCAAGCCATGCTGTAGTGGCATCCCACATAAAGTAGAGGAAGATTGGCAACAGATGTTAGCTCAGGGCCAATCTTCCTCACAAAAAAAGGGAATAATTTAAAAAAAAAATCCACAAACTTAGCCAATGTGTTTATTGGAGTAAACGTGTATCTACTGACAAATTATGTATGTAGTCTGTTAGTACAGATAATAAATATGAATATAAAATCATTATGATACTTTGCTATTTGAAATGTGTTAACATTTTAATAGGCTTATCAGAGATAGGCAGTAAAATGAGTGCTGATATTGCCTCAGAAATAATTTTGTTCAAGTAGATAGTTTATTCTTTGCTTTACCTTTTAAATTAGCGTTTGTTTTTTGTAACTGAAAAGCCATAGTGGCAAGCAATATTTATAGGAGCTTTCATCTGACATTATGAATACTAGTTTATTACAGACAATCTTTCAAAACTTCAGTTGGTTTGTCTAATTGTCACTGTTAAAACACTGTGACTAGATAACCTTCTCATCCTTTGTAGCTGTTTATCCCTAAAATTCTGCTCCCAAATTAATAAACTATTTAGTGACTGTATCAGCTTATTCTGCAAATTCTTGAAGGCAAACAGATGTTTCTCTTTATGTCTAACCAAAGTTCTGTAGGAATACAACATCTTACTTACACTTCTCATTTTTTTATTCTGCTATATTTGCTAGTCTTTAAACAAATTACAGATTTACTCTTTCTCATTTCAATAAAACTTTCACATTATGAAATACCTCACAGGAAAAATGGCTAGTATGCAATCTGGTAGTTACATTAAAAGCCTTTGTTACACGGAAGAGACAAATGTTTGAAGAGACAAATGTTTCAATTCTTCAGATATTTAATAAAGCTAGAACTAAAAAAAAAAAAAACACAACATGGACCATAAACCGCTTACAAAACACATTTTTATTCCCTGGAAGACTATTTTGAATTTTTCATTGTATTTGTGTTTTATTAACAAATTCCAGAATGCATTATATATTCATATTTCCAGAATTAAACAAATAATGTGACATCTTTACCTTAAAGTGTTCTTTGCCATGGTTACATTGAAAACTGGTGCTTTTGTTCTGTAGAATTACAAAGACACAACAGAGAACTATCTATTCCTGTTATAATTTTACTTAATTTGTAACATAAGATCAAATTCAGTAATATTGCAATTTCAAATTTTAATTAAATTATAATGTCTGTTTAATAAATAAGCCCACAAAATTTTATTGCAGATAATGATATAGTGGTGAATATGCAGAAGCTGAAAATATTTTCTGCAAGAAGCCATTGAAAGTAATGCAATATACATTTGTCAAGTGAGTCACAGACAGAAGTGTTTGAGCCACGCAGAGGTGATAAAACCTGTGTTATTGATAGAATAGGAAACTTTCAGGGTGGGGACAATTGAAAAATTGAGGGAATTTAATCCATGGTGGCAGTGGAGGTAATGAAAAAAGAAAAGAGACATTTTAAGGAAATTTTGTGGTGAAAAATAAACCTGTTTGTTGCAAAAAAGTCACGTCAGTAGAGAGATATATATGTGTGGGGAGAAATTGATGAAAAGAATGAAATGTTAGGTTTGAAAAACAGGGTGAGATAAAAGTATGAAAGATCATGAATGGCGCACACAGAGGTCTGGAGCTTATCCTATAGGTAATGGGAAGATTGAGGATATTATAAAAAATATATACGCTTATCCCAAGGAGAACCTAAAATCATAAAAAGCCACAAATGCTTCATATGCATATAATTCTTCTCTATGTACAGTGTAGTCACAACACTTTTGTGAAGAAATCATCTCTGTTTCTACTAGTATTGTCAACTGAGTGGATTTTTGGACACCTCATTGTGCATCATCTGTAGAAACATTTTAATATTCTTAATGTTAAGTGATCTCCTCTCAACCCCCTATCAAATGAATTATGCCCCTGGTATAAGGCTTTATTTTCAGATCTAAAAGTCTCAAGACAAAATAAATAAATAATAGGTTTTTACTTTTCTTCGTTACTTTTGAAAATGACGGGTTACTAATTATCCATCTTTTTCACTCAATGCAGTACATACTACCCTAGTACTTAAGTCACCAAGGAGCAAAAAGGATGGTATTTGTCTTCCATTGACCCCTCCGCAATTAAAATAGTATTAGCAAATTCCTACCAATCGTTAATAAGAGAGGGGATGGTGGTTACTGTGAACATTCCTCTGAAGAACTCACGCCTCTGTCAGAGAAATGTCTCAACTTGGCAACTATTCATGCCCTCCCCTGCTTATACTGAAGCCAAATGTCACAAACTTCTTAAAGTTTCATTTCACAATTACTGATTTCTCTACTTCTTCTTTATATGTTTTACCTCATACTTTATACTTCCTCCCTCTCCCATTTGCTTTCCACTTTTCTTCTTTTCTCTCACTATTCTCCTTGATGCTCCCTGCCACATCCTGCTGCTGCTTCTCTTTTCCCCTATTACGACTACTTGCTTCACGTCCCTGGGAGCCTACTCTTTTAAAATTCATCAAGTGGAAAATCAAACACCGTAATTTGTCTGTGGAAATGGGTAATGATGTACATGCTGTTATTTTGGAGAAATATTCATATTCAAATGGACAGATATGGATGTCCTACTCAGTAATTATTCTCCTTTCCTCTGGGTTCTGCTACACCCCATCTACACTGACACTCTCACACACATAGTTCTAAATGATCAATGAGTTTGTACTCTGAGGTCCCATCCTCAGGTCATAGTTGTTTGGTCCCAGTTTGGACATCTCTCCCAAGCTAGGTGAATCACATTCATCTTCCAATTTTTTTTTTTTCTTTAAAGATTGGCTCCGTAGCTAACATCTGGTGCCGATCTATTTTTTTTCTTCTCCCCAAATTCTCCCAAGTACATAGTGGTATAGTCTAGTTGCAAGTCCTTCTGGCTGTGCTATGTGGGGTGCTGCCTCAGCACGGCCTGATGAGCAGTGCCACGTCCACGCCCAGGATTCCAACCAGCGAAACCCTGGGCCGCTGAAGCGGAGGGCGCGAACTTAACCACTCGGCCCGGGAACCAGTCAGCGTCTTCTAATATTTTTGTTTTAGAACCTAGAGAATTTAGCCATGCTTTGTCCAGATGGCTAAAGCAGTAAAGGTTTAGATTTTCAAAATTCTTATTGACCATGTTTCTTTGTCATGTGGAGAAAGGTGTACTACAAAGAAGGAGAAGAACAAAGCCTGAATGTAGAACCACAGATAGCTGGTGGAGTGAGAGTCCAATGTGTTCTAGTCTCTGGCTCATCGTTATTCAGCCCCAATCTTAACTGTGAATTCAATGAAAGTACCTGATACACTTAAATAATTCTTCGGATTTGAGTCATGTCTAACTAAAACTCTCAATAATTTCCTGACTATGGTAGCTCATTTTATATTTGTAATGTTCTCTAAAATAAATTGTTTATCTGCTTAACATTACCACTTCTCAAGCCTTTATCTAGTTATTGAAAAATCAGCTGAAATGTAAGTCATATTTACATAGTTGTAGAGGTTAGTCCCTATATTAGTATTCTAATTCTTTGACACGTGGTAATCTATCACTGGTAAGTGTAAGATATTTCTGCAAACCAGATTATTCGATTATACGATACACTTCATTGAATAACCAAGCCAAAAGCGAGTTGCTGTATATTCAAAAGGTTATTGATCACATAATCCTGTCAAATTAGATGCTAATTTTCTGTAATTTATGCATTTTATATGTAAAGAAACTGAGGCATAGGGAGATTAAATAGTGTATCCAAGGTCACAGAGCTCATAAATGGTAGAGCCGGACTTTGGACGAGGCTGTGGTTCTCCCAAGGCGTTTCTCTTAACCAAGATGCTATGTTGCTACTATTTGAGCAATTAGCACAAAATATGTAAAGCACAAAGATCAATCGCTTAGCAATATTTTGTTAAACAAAGAAAAGAGTAAGCACATGAGGAGAAAATTAATGACTTAATGACTGCTCTTAGTGACTTGACCAGTTAGTGCTGGACTTATCACAGAGGTGAATTCCTGGCTCCAGGTTCAATATGTTAGTAATCAGTCCTTCTACAGATGGTACTTTATTTGTCCCTGTATTCATAGCTGTCCTCTGTTCCCTATAATAAGGGAATGAATTGATTATGATTCAGCTTATTTTAGAGACAGATGTAAGTAATCTAATATATAACACCAAATATGAAACTTTTTACTCCATGTAGACACTGAGGACCACATTCAGAATTTCACTTGCGAAAATATGGAGGTTCCGCTATTTAATCTTTACTCTTGACAGAGGTGAATTTTTATATGATATGGGAGATATTTCATAAAGAAGAAAAGCAATCGAGTGCCTTGAAATTTTATTTACCTCATTTGGAAGTCATTCTCAAATGTCTGACTAATCCATGCAAATCATGGACCTCTTTTTGCAAATGTAATCTGGAGGAGCAGTAAAATCGTTTGAAATTTTACCGACCAAGTCACAAGGTATTAATTGCTTAATGATTTCAGATTTGATTTTACTACCTGTCGTCACAATCCTATGGAACTTGACCTCCTGTGGCATAAAGAAGTAATTAACAGAAGAATTAAAGTGGCAGAAAGCAGTCTTTCTTTTCTTCTTTGAGGGAAAACTAGTTGACATATAGTTTGAAAATGGAAATAAAGTCTAAGCCATCTTTTGATTTCTACCGGAGTTTGACCCAGTTCATATTAACCAAGTAATTGGAATTAAATCATCCAGAATGTAATGAAAGAGTTAAAAAGGGAGATTACAAAAAGAACAGTCTATATACACGTTATATTGAAAAGTTTTAATATATCTCAAGACTAGCAGAATTATATTGACTAGTATTTCAAAGTTGCCATATTTCAAATTTTCTTAGAACATATATGTTTTTTAAAATCAGAGTATATAAAAGTGTTTATATGAATCTTTTATAGGATATTAAAAATCTCTTTTATATTTTCCTGTCTTCTAAATGGTCACTTATCCATTAAGTTGTCTTATCTTTGGCTCACGTAAGCTATAATCTTTACCTACTCGTGTTAAATGCCTGTAAATATGTTATGACATATGGTAAAAGGGGCTTTGCAGATGGAATTAAGGTTCTAATAAACTGACTTTAAAATAAGGACATTATCCTGGATTATTATGTAGGCCTTTAAAAACGAAAGAAGGCAGAAGAGTGAGTCAGAGAGAGATGTGGTAGAAGAATGGAGGACAGGAGAGAAGAGGTAGGAGAAAGACTCGACCTATGCTTGCTGCTGGCTATGAAGATTAAGGGGGCCACAAACCAAGGAATGCAGACAGTCTCTAGAAACTGAGAACGACCCCAGCCTACAGCCAGCAAGGAAACAGGGATCACAGTCTTACAGCTGCCTGGAACTCAATTCTGCCAACAACCTGGATGAATCCGGAAATGGGTTCTTTCCCAGACCCTGCAGTAAGGAATGCAGCCCAATAAGAAACTTTGGAACTTTTGACCTAAAGAACTGTGAGATAATAAATTCATGTTGTTTAAAATTATTTGGTTCGTGCTAATTTGTTATCATATTAATAGAAAAGTAATGCAATCGTCGACTTCACTGCAGGCATTGTTTGGACTTCTATAAGTATCTTCAGGAGAGTATATATGGGAACATGATTATATTTTCTGGAATTAATTCATAAAATGTAGAGGTTATTAAGATTATAAGGAGGCCTTAAAGATAAATTAATCTACTAGTTATTATTATTATTTGGTTGTGGTGAGAGTGGAGAACAAATATTGAGGACACTTGGTAGATGCAGAAAAATTGCAAAAGAACAAGGAGCTCAAATGCACTTAGAAGTGCTGTATAAGCTTTAAAGTATTGGAGAATTACCAAGAAATACTATGGTGCATCATAATTTTATTAGTTACTATATGATTAAGCAACCTTCATATAATACAAACAACCCAGGATTTTCCATTAGAATGAGCATTTATCAAACAATATTTTATATTACACATATAACATTTATAAAGTTTGCACAGTACTTTTCTACATGTCTAATTTGATCCTCACAACCACCCAAGTAAGTAGGTATTCTCTTATGGAACTATTGTATTGGTGATGAAATTAAGATAGAGAGTTCAAGTGACTTCTCATTGTGACATAGCTATAAAAGTGAACTCAACCTGTAACTCAACCTGAGTTGACAACTTGAATTTGAATCAGGTTTTAGATCTCAAAGTTGAATTCAGAACTTGAATTCAGGTCTTATATCTCAAATTATACAGTTTAATAAATACCATGGCATTGGGCCATTCTGTTGCCACTCCTCTTAAAGAAACTCTTGGACTGGGCGTTGGCAGGACTACGTACAAAATTATTATTTTAATTTGAATTCAAAAATTAAAAAGGAAGATGCTTGTATTATTGGTCATACAATTTCCAGGGAAAAAAATTGTTTGATTAGACCCAGATATGAATAACCTGGGTATCTAAGGCCTCAACTTCGTATAGGAACATGCCTTAATGAAACGTTTAAATTAATTCCAAAAATAAAGAGAACTACATCCTAATTCAACATCATCCGCACTACAACATGTTTATACTTTTCTGAGCGTGTAGTGCCCATCTAAGTCTTGCTTTGGCATAACTTCTTTAGCTGTGAGATTTGCCGAGTGCCAGATCCAAAGCAGCTCAGCCAAAATGTAGCTACTTCCCTGAAAATGCATATAGAATGTCATCTGTTTGTCAGCTGGGACTTGTTCTGGTCATTTAGAAATCTTAAGCTATTAATTGTTTTTGTAAACTTGGTTTATATATTTTCTCACTCTCCCTCAGTTGGTAAAGATCAAGTTTTTCTCACATGCTGTCTGTAGTCAGCCTGATACTCTTCATACAAAACCAAGAAATAAATGATTTGAATCATCTATCTAAGAAACAGAAAAAGCTGTTCTTAGTGTCTCTTATTTTAGGGTAAGCTACATAGTAGAAAGCAATCACTAAAATTGGCTGATTTATATGGCCAATTCTCCACTAGTCTAGCAAAGAGAAAAATGAAATACTTCAAAACAGTTAATTATTCAAAACATCATGTCAATTTGGATTGGTATTTTTTCCTTGTGTGTGTGTGCTAACATTGGAAAATAATTATAGAAATCTAGTTAAAGATGGCAGACTGAACATATGTGTTAATTGCTTCTCCCTATAGTGATCCTCTTAAATATATAGGGGGTGATTTTTTTAATGATGCTGTATAAAGTAGGAGGAGCAGAGATATTAAAGGAAATGAGGGTTCAATAAAATTGTACATGATAAGAGGTAGATAAAAGAGCATTAGTGGTGGAAAACAGGAGAGAAAACCACAGCCTTCAAGAGAGGAACCAGAAATATCCTCATGTTGACTGAGGGAACGTTTCTGCCTGTTGGAACTCCAGCAGTGGGTGAATACAAGGGGATTAATTAAAGATCAGTGTAGAGGATAGCCTGCTTCCTATTCCTAACACATAACCATGACCCATGGAGCAAAGGAGCCTGATGATTACCCTCAGGAAAAAAATAAATGAAAAAGTATGTTCTCTTAAATATCCAAGAAGCACCTTGGGAGAACAAAGGAAGTTAATGTGAGTGTTGGCTGAGTAATTAAAGCCTCTGTGGCTTAGCCTTTGACATCCCCCACTCCTCCCCATACCCCAGAACACAACTACCCACATTCTCACTCTAGGGGCTGTTGCTCACACACAGAAAACTTCCAGGTTTCCTATTTCCTTATTCCTTCTCAAAATGATTCTATTTCAATGCAATATTTGATACGTACCAAATAATAAATACAATGCAGACAAATAAGGTACAACAAATAATAACAGAAGCTAAATACACACAATTACATACAACATTACCCTCTGTGTTTTTTCTCACTTACATCCTACTCCTCTCTACTCCGAGGGTAATCTCAATTCTGAGTTTTGACTTTTTATATTTCTGTTTTTCACAATTGTTTTGCTACTTTAATAGTAAAACAAATGTATCAGGAATTTTTCTTAACTTTCTATAACTGGAATCACATTCTCTTGGTACTGCCTTCTTCACTCAGAAATTTTATATTTTTGAGATTCACCGTACTGCTGTTTGGTTCCGTAACGATTCCTTTAATTTGAATTATAGCATTGCATTGTATGACTATGTTGTCAAGTTGTCCTTTACCTATGATAGACATTCGGATCCTTTGAAGTCTTTGTTATTACAATGCTGCTAATGAATGCTTTTGTACGTGTCTCGATGTATTTGTGCAAATACAAGATACATGTAATTACTGGTTTATGTGAAATGAATACTGTCAACTATATGATATAATGTCAAAATGTACTGATATATGCTCCTTTTGGTTATTCAAGTGTTAAATTAATATTTATTAAGCGTAAATTGTGTGCCAGGCAATATTCTAGACCTAGGAATAAATCAGTGAACAAAACAAACAAAAAAATCCATGCCCTTATTGGAGCTTACATTCTATTGCTCAACAGTAGTATATGAAAGTTTCTATCGTTATGGAATTGTCTATATTTTCATTTTTTGTCAATGTGGTTGGTATAAAATAGTATTATATTATGTGTTTTGAAAATAATTTTTAAAAATAGCTTCATAGAAACAAGTAACATGCATTAAACTGCACATATGCACATATCTCAGAGAGATTGCAGGATCGGTTCCAGACCACAACAATAAAGTGAATATCGCAATAAAGAAAGTCACATGAATTTTTTGGTTTTCAGTGCATATAAAAGTTATGTTTACACTATACCATAGTCTATTAAATGTGCAATAGCGTTATGTCTAAAAAAACTGTGTACATACCTTAATTAAAAAATACTTTATTGTTAGAAAGTGCTAACCATCACCTGAGCCTTCAGCAAGTTGTAATCTTTTTGCTAGTGGAGGGTCTTGCCTTGATGTTGATGGCTGCTGACTGATCAGGGTGGTAGTGACTGAAGGCTGGAGTGGCTGTGGCCATTTCCTACAATAAGACAACAGTGAAGTTTGCAGCGTCGATTGACTCTTCCTTTCATGAATGATTTCTCTGTAGCATGAGACGTTGTTTGATAGCATTTTACCCACAGAACTTTCAAAACTGGAGTCAGTAATTTCAAACTCTGCCACTGCTTCATCAACTAAGTTTGTGTAATATTTAAAATCATTTGTTGTCATTTCAGCAATCCTCACAGCGTGTTCACCAGGAGTAGGTTGCATCTCAAGAAACCACTCTATTTGCTCATCCATAACGAGCAACTCCTGGGACCCGCCCAGTGGCGCAGTGGTTAAAGTGCTCACGTTCTGCTTCGGTGGCCTGGGGTTCGCCAGTTCAGATCCCAGTTGTGGACATGGCACTGCTTGGCAAGCCATGCTGTGGTAGGCGTCCCACATACAAAGGAAAGGAAGATGGGCACAGATGTTAGCTCAGGGCCAGTATTCCTCAGCAAAAAGAGGAGGATTGGTAGCAGTTAGCTCAGGGCTAATCTTCCTCAAGAAAAAAAAAAGAAGCAACTCCTCATTCATTACAGTTTATCATGAGATTGTAGCAATTCAATCACATCTTCAGGCTTCAATTTCAATTCTAGTTCTCTTGCTATTTCTACTATGTCTGCAGTTACTTCCTCCATTGAAGTCTTTGACCCCTCAAAGTCATGCATGAGGATTAGAATCAACTTCTTCTAAATTCTTGTTAATGGTGATGTTTTGACCTCTTCCCATGAATCACAAATGTTCTTAATGGCATCTGGAATGGTGAATCCTTTCCAGAACATTTTCAATTGACTTTGCCCAAATCCAGGAGAGGAATCACTGTCGATGGTAGCTGTAGCCTCATGAAATGTATTCCTTAAATAATAAGACTTGAAAGTTGAAATTACTCCTTGATCCATGCAGAATGGATGTTGTGTTAGCAGGCATGAAAACAACATTAATCTCATTGTACATCTCCATCAGAGCTCTTGGGTGACCAAGTGCATTGTCAATGAGCAGTAATATTTTGAAAGGAATCTTTTCTTCTGAGCAGTAGGTTTCAACAGTGGGCTTTAAATACTCAGTAAATCATGCTGTAAACCAATGGAGTGTCATTTAAGCTTTGTTCTTCCATTTATAGAGCACAGACAGAATAGATTTAGCATAATGCTTAATGGCCCTAGGATTTTCAGAATGGCAAATGACCATTGGCTTCAACTTAAAGTCACCCGCTGTTTTAGCACCTAACAAGAGAGTCAGCCTGTCCTTTGAAGCTTTGAAGCCAGGCATTGACTTTTCCTCTCTAGCTTTCAAAGTCCTAGATGGCATCTTCTTCCAATAGAAGGCTGTTTCATCTGCACTGAAAATCTGTTGTTTGGTGTAGCCCCTTCATGAATTATCTTAGCTAGAGCTTCTGGAGAACTTGCTGCAGCTTCTGCATCAGCACTTGCTGCTTCACCTTGTACTTTTATGTCATGGAGACGTCTTCTTTCCTTAACATTCATGAACCAACCTCTCCTAGCTTCAAACTTTTCTTCTGCAGCTTCCTCACCTCTCTCAGCATTCACAGAATAGAATAGAGTTAGGGCCTTGCTCTGGATTAGGCTTTGGTTTAAGGGAATATTGTGGCTCGTTTAACTGTCTATTCAGACTGTAAAAACTTTCTCTATATCAGCAAAAAGGCTATTTCGCTTTCTTATCATTTGTGTGTTCGCTAGAGTAGCACTTTGAATTTTCTTCAAGAACTTTTCCTTTGCATTCACAACTTGGCTGTTAGGTGCAAGAGGCCCAGTTTTTGGCCTGTCTCAGCTTTCAGCCTGCCTTCTTCACTAAGCTTAATCATTCTTAGCTTTTGATTTAAAGAGAGATGTGCAACTCTTCTTTTCACTTGAACACTTAGAGACCATTGTAGGATTACTAATTGGCCTAATTTCCATATTGTTGCATCTCAGGGAATAGGGAGGCTGAGGAGAGGCAAAGATAGGGCATAGTGGGTCGGTGGAGTAGACAAAACATACACAACTTTTACCGATCAAGTTCGCTGTCTTAAATGCATATGGTTCATGGCACCCCAAAACAATTACAATAGTGACATCAAAGATCACTGATCACAGGTCACTATAACAAATACAATAACTCAGGGTTGCCACAAACCTTAAATTTGTAAAAACACAATATCTGTGAAGCTCAATATAGCAAATCACAATAAAATGAGGTATGCCTGTATTTGAAGTGTACTATTTAATAAATTTGACATAAATGTATATCCACAACACCAACACCACAAACAAGACAATGAATGTATCCATCACCCCCCAAACTTTTGTCATGCACCATTGTAATCCCTTCAGGTCACCTCTTCTATCCCTTACTTTCACATACAACCACTGATAAGCTTCACTGTACATGAATGCATATATCCTGGTATGTTATATAATATACTGTGTACTCTTTTCTGTGTATGTTCTTTCACTCGGCATAATTATTTTGAAATTTATACATGTTGTAGCATGTTTCAGTAGTTTATTCCTTATTATTGCTGGATAGTATTCCATTGCATGGATGTAACACTTTGTTCATCCATTCACTTGTCCATGGACATTTAAGTCATTACCCAGATTTTGTCTGTTACCAGTAAAGCTGTTGTTAACATTTGTGTACAAGTCTTTGGATGGACATGTACTTTTATTTCTTTTATAAAATGTATTGGAGTGGGATGACTAGATAACATGATGCTTATGTTTAATTTTTAAGAAACTGTCAAACTGTTTTCCAAAATGGTTGTATCATTTTCCATTTCCATCAGTACTGATAAAACTTCTAGTTCCTCCACATTCTCAGAAACACTTGGTGTGGTCATATATTTGAAATTTTACATATTCTACCAAATGTGTAGTGATAGGTCATTGTGGTTTTACATTGTATTTCCCTAATGCCTAATAATGTTGAGAATCTCTTTATGTACTTATTTACAACTGTATATATTCTTTGGTGAAGTTTCCAAATCTTTTGCCAAAATTTTAATTGAGCCAGCTATTATTTTATTATTAAGTTTTCAGTATTCTTTATTATTATTATCTTTTTTTTTTTTTTGGTGAGGAAGATTGGCTCTGAGCTAACATCTGTTGCCAATCTTCCTCTTTTTTGCTTGAGGAAGATTGTCGCTGAGTTAATATCTGTGACAATCCTCCAACTTTTTGTATGTGAGACACTTCCACAGCATGGCTTGCTGAGAGGTGTGTAGGTCTGTGTCCAGAATCTGAACCTGCAGACCCCAGGCCAAAGCAGAGCACGTGAACTTAACCACTACACCACTCTGCCAGGCCCTGGGTATTCTTTATATATTCCACGTTTTTTAAAATCTAGATATAAGTTTTACAAACATTTCATTCTGATCTTTAGCTTGTCTTTTAATTTATTTAACAGTGTTCTTAACAGAGCCGGTATTTGATAAAATTTAATTTGTAAATTTGTTCTTTTAAGGACCATTCCTTTGGTATTGTGTTTAAGAAATCTTTACCTAACTTAGATTTTCTCCTACATTTTCTTTTAGGGATTTTATCATTTTATGTTTATCTCTGTGAACCATTTTTTTTTTAAAGATTTTATTTTTTCCTTTTTCTCCCCAAAGCCCCCCAGTACATAGTTGTATATTTCTCATTGTGGGTTCTTCTAGTTGTGGTATGTGGGACGCTGCCTCAGCGTGGTTTGATGAGCAGTGCCATGTCCGCGCCCAGGATTCGAACCAACGAAACACTGGGACGCCTGCGGCGGAGCACGCGAACTTAACCACTCGGCCACGGGGCAAGCCCCTCCGTGAATCATTCTGAATTAATTTTTCAATATAGTATGTGGTATGAATCACAGTTCTTTCTTAACTTTCTCTCTGTGTGTTTGTGTGTATAAATGTGTAGCAATCCAATCATCATTTGTTTAAAAGACTTTATTCTTTCTCCACAGAAGTACTTTTCTCAAAAATCAGTTGTCCATATAGGCATGAGTCTATTTCTAGCCATTCTTTTCTGTTCTATTGGTTTGTTTTCACCCATATACCACACCATCTTGATTACTGAAGCTTTAAAATAAGTCTTGAAAGCAGGCAGTATTAGTCCTTCAACTTTGTTTTTGTTTGTCAAAGATCTTTCCTTGTCTATTCTAAGTACTTTATATTTCCATATAAATTTTAGAACTATCTTGTAAAGTTTTACTAAATAGACTGCTGTCATTTTGATTAGGGTGCATTACATATTTAGATAAATTTGGGAAGAAATGAAATCTTAATATTATTGAATCTTTAGACACAATGAATGATGTATTTCTTTCCATTTATTTAGATCTTTAAATGTCTCAGCAACATTTTGTAAATGCCAGTGTACAGTTCTTTTACACCATGTCAGATATATTTCTAAGTACTTCATATTTGTGGTGGTATTATAAATGTTCATTACTAGGATATTGATATGCAATGGATGTTTCTTCATTGACGTCTTATCAAGCAACTTTGCTAAATTCAGTTATTAGTTCTAGTAGGTTTTTTTTTTTGAAGATTCCATTAAATTTTTTTACATAGACAATCATGTCACTTGGGAGTAATGACAATTTGGATTCTTCCTTTCCAGTCTGGATGCCTTTGTTCTTTTTCTTTCCTGGTTGCCCTGGCTGAAACCTTGAGTACAGTGTTGCATCGGAGAGTAGACAGATATTGTTGACTTTCTCTTGATCACAGGAAGAAAGAATTCAGTCTTTCACCATTAAATATGATGCTAGCTCTAGGATATCCCTAGATGCTCTTTATCAGATTGAGGGTTTTCTTCCCTTCCTGTATATATATATATTTTTAATCAGGAATGGATGTTGAATTTTCTGGAATGCTTTTTCTGGATCTATGGAAATAATCATACTGTTTTCTTTAAGTTTGTTAATAGAATGAGTTACATTGATTTTCAAATGTTCAACCAACCAAACCAATTTCTGGGATAAATACCATTTAGGATATATTATCTTTTTACTATATTGTTTGATTCCATTTGTTAAAATTATATTTATAATTTTTTTGCATCAATGTTCCTGAAAGTTATTACTCTGTACTTTTTTCTTTTAATGTCTTTGGTTTTAATATCTGGCCTCAAGAAATTAATTGGGAGGTATTCTCTCTTTTTCAGTTTTCTAGAAATGCTTGTGTACATTTGGTATAGCGTCTGTCTTAAAAATTTGACAGAATTCATCAGTGGAGCCATATGAGCCTAGTGTTTTCTTAATGGGAAGGTTTTTGACTCTAAGTTTAATTTATTTAATAGACACAGGGCTATCCATGTTGTCTGTTTCATCTTGAGTTAGTGTGATGGACAGAATTTTAAAATGCCTGCCCTAAGATTCCCAGGCTGACACCCGACACTGTGAAAATGATGAGGTATCATGCCCGTGATTATCCTATGTTACCTGGCAAAAGAGATTTTGCAGATATAATTAAGGTTATTTAATTAAGGTTACTTAAGACTTTTAGTTAATTAAAAGAGAGCACAGCCTTCCTCCAACTACATAATTCTTTTAAAGGCAGAGAGTTTCCTCCAGCTGGCATAGAAGGAAAAATCAGACAGATTGAAACATGAATAGGATTCAAAGTACCACTGCTGGATCGAAAATGCAGGGGGCCACATACAAGGACCAGAGAGCAATCTCGAGCTGAGAGCTGTCACTGACCAACAGTCAGAAGGGAAATGGGAACCTCAGTCTTACGACCACAAGAAACTGTTACACCAACAATATAAATGAACTTGAAAGTAGGTCCTTCCCCAGAATCTCCATATAAGGTCTCAGCCAGGCTGGCACCTTGATTTTGGCCTTGTGAGTGCCTAATCAGAGAACCTAGCTGAGCCTGCCTAGATTTCTGACCTACAAGACTGCGAGCTAATAAACGGTAAGTAGCTAAATTTGTGGTAAACTGCTATGCAACAACAGAAAACTAATGACAGGGAGCTCTGGTAGTTTGTGTCTTTCAAGGAATTTGTTGTTAAATGTATTGGCATACAATTCTTCATTATATTCTCTTATTATCATTTTATATCTATAGAAATGACAGTTTCTCATTCCTGGTATTGGTAATTCTGTCTCTTCTCACTTTTCCTGGTCTAGTTAGATGTGAGAGATGGCCACATTGATCTCCACCTCCTGGTATACACAGCTTTGTGTAATTTTCTCCCATTGAGTATGGGCTAGGCCTAATGACTTCTTTCTAATGAATAGGGTACAACAAATGTGATTAGATGTCACTTCTAAGTTTAGATTATAAAATGACTCTAGTTTATATCTTGCTCTCCCTTTCTTTCTTTTTCTTGTTCTCTGTCTCTGTCTCTTTCTCTCTCACTTTCTCTTGCTCTCTCTCTCTATTAGGTCTCATTCTGGGAGAAACAAGATTCCATATTCGAGTAGCCCTGTGGAGAAGCCCACATGGCAAGGAACTGATGTCTCTGGCCAACAGCCAGTGAGGATCTGAGGCTTGCCAACAGCTGTGTGGGTGACTATAGAAGCACATTCTACACACAAGTCAAAACTTGAGAAGGCTGCAGCTCCAGCCAAAACCTAAGCTGTGACCTTACGAAAAACCCTGAGTCAGAGGACATGTGTTAAGCTGTGGTTGGATTCCTGACTCACAGAAGCTATGAGATAAAAAAAAGTTTGTTGTTTCAAGCCATTACGTTTTGGAGTAATTTGTTTAGATAACCGATACAGATTTTGGTAGTGAGAGGAGAGTGATGCTCCAACAAATACCTAAATATGTGAGGCAGCTTAGGAAGCTGGTAGTGGGTACAGGCTGGAATGAGTTTCAGGGTAGTGTTAGAGAAATCCTAAATTGTCTTTATTAAAAGACTGTTAGTAAAACTCTGGAGGTTGATTATCTTCCTAGGGAGGACTCAAAATGAAATGAGGAACATGTTATTAGAAACGTGAGAAACGGACATACTTGTTACGGAGTGGTAGAAAGTTTAACAAGAGTATCTACTTTGATAATGGAACATGAAAAGTAGGAAATATGTCTAATGAATTGGGTGATATAGCTAAGGAGATTTGCAAGCAGTGTTTCAGAGTGGGTGTTGAGGGTCCCCAAGGTTATCCTCAGGTTCTATAATTCACTGAAAGGACTCATAGGACTTAGAGAAAGCTGTTATACTCCCAGCTGCAGTTTATTATAGTGAAAGGATACAGATTAAAATCAGCAAAGAGAAAGACATATGAGCAAAGAAAAGGCAGGCTCCAGGAGAAGCCATGCACAAACTTCCATGTATCATCTCCCAATGGCGTGAGGACTACACCTGAGGGCTTAAGAATAACACGTAAGGAGCCTATCTACAATTGAATCTAATTTAGATGATGAAATTAGGGACTTGGAGCTGATGCTCTAATGGGATGAGATTTAGGGGACTTATGGAATGTGAGTGTATTTTGTATGAAGGAAGAATTGAATCATCAAAGGAGAGAGAGAAGGCTGTAGTGGACAACCGATAAAATGGCCCCCAATGATCTTAACTTGCTGGTATTCACAGCCTTGTGAAATCCCCTTCTCACATGTGTGAGCTGGGCCTAGTAACTTTATTCTAATAAATAGAAAATGGTAAAAGTGATGGGGTGTTGTTTCAGAGACCCAGGTCCAAAAAATATTTCGGCTCCTTTCTTGCGCTCTTGCTATCACTCTCTCTCTTTCTCTCTCTAAGCCCTTGTTGAAAGAAACAACAGTCTAATATATATGATTCAGATGAAATAGGTGCTAAGTGAGCACAAACTAGACGCCACAAATTCTGTAATACAGGGTTTCTCAAACTCAGCACTATTGATATTTGACATGGGATAATTCTTTGTACTCTGGGGCTGTCCTGTGCACTGTGGGGTGTTAAGCAGCATATTTGATCTTTACCTCCTATACACCAGTAGTAACCTTCCAGTAGTGACAATCAAAAATGACTTCAGATTTTCCCAAATGTCCCCAGGAGGACAAAATACCCTTAGTTGAAAACCACGGTTTATTTGAACATGCAAAACAGATTAAAAATAAAAAACCCCAACAGCATAGCCAGATTATCTTAGGAAAAAAGTATTAAGTTCCAAGGGTAAGAATTCCTCTATTTTATGTCAAGATCTATCAGAAAGCAGAAGAAATTAAGACAATGTGGTATTAACACGGGAATAAAGAAATTGATCAACAGAATAAAATGTAGTACCAAGAAACAAATCCACACATTCAGAGAAAGCTCATTTGTGGCAGAAATGACTTTGAAGGTCAGTGACAAAATATGAGCTTTTTAACAAATATAGATAAAGTCAATTGGCAATTCATATACAGAACCAAAAAAGAAGGAACCAGATCACTATAATATATCATCATAAGAAGGCTAAAACTAAATAAAAAGTAAAATTTTGTGGTTGTTAGAAAGCCATGTCTTACTGCTTAAATTATTTAAGTAAGAATGTTCTCTGATTTTAATATTAATAAAACAACTATCATTTATAAAGCATTTGTTATGTACCAAGTATTTTATGTATTATCTCCAGCCTTCCAATATTATATGAGGTAGAAATTCTTATACTCCTTTGGTGATCAGAAAAGCGAGTTCTGGTGAAATGGATGTTCCCATGGCCACCCTGATAGCAAAATGTCTAACAGGGATTGATTTCATCAGTGTTTGTCTAGGAAGACCATATTCTTGAATAATACACATGTGGACCACAATCTAACCAGACTTGATATCATTTCTTTAGTGTGTTCAATTTTTACTTCTACCTTCAGACCGTTAATCGTCTACACTTTGGGATTACTTCTTACTCCAGCAGATATTGTATTAGAAAATCATTGGTTGAGTTAAAAGCTTGACCAGGAGACAAATTATTCTTGCCTCCTAATAGCCACGATGGATATTTAGATTACTTTCCTGAGTTCCTTATCCTCTAAACATAAGATTCTCAGTTTAAGTTTCCAACATTATTACCCTACCTTCTTGCTCCTGGTTATTGTACCCCTACAATTTTTGTTATTTTTATTTAAACTTTAAATATTCTTTTTTAATTTTCTTAATTTCCTACAGCCTGTGGTATTCTGGTTGCCATCCAGCCAGGTGTCTCTGGCTCCTGGTAAGCTGCTTTACCAGTGTACCCCTGCTGTATAAATGCTCCTCTTTTGTGTTCACCAGGTTTAGGGCCGTCTTCTCTGTAGACTGGCACTTCCACATACCCGTTGGAATTCCAATCGATTACCCCAGATTTGCCTTGACTTTTCACTTGGTTTTATTCCATAGCTATCTTCTGTCAGTGTCCTTGTTATTGGACTCATAGAAATTTCTCTCCCAAAATATGACAAGAATTTGCTTTAACAATGGTGATAGTCATACACAAAAGAGAGGTAAATAAGGATCTTTAGAAACAAAAATCAAAGTGGCTAATCATCTCAGAACAGGTCCACATTCGGAAGCAGGGAACATAAAAGAGTAAACTATGCAATATTTTAATCAAAATAGATGGTCCTCAATTTTGAAAGATGTTCTGTCAGGTGAGTAAAATGTTATTTAGTGCAACAGGAGTTGTGGTGCGCTTACAGAGACTGCAGGCCCGTGAAAGTGAATGCATCTCATGATATTACACAAGCTTTACCAACATCAGTATCACTTCTAGGATCTTATGACTTCCACTAATTTGAATTCCTAGCATCATTATGCTTTTGTGTGTGTGTGTGTGTGTGTGTGTGTACTTGTGTGTGTGTTTTCAGGGTGGAATCGAGAATCATTACATCAGTTGAACCCTGTTAATACCACATACACTGAGCAAGAGTAAAATAAAATAACCTATTACATAATACACAATACATGCTATTGCTTTCTCTCTGTGAAACCACTATTTTACAACTCAGCATTCTGAAAATTAAGTACTATTGTAAACGTTTTGGCTCGTACCTATTAAAGTTGCTGTTGATGCTGAAATTATAATGATGACTTATTGACACTGGCTAGGGTATTTGCAGTGAACAGTCTTGCTGTGGGCCAGTGAAGCTGGATTAGCTCTAGATACAGTGCAGGTTAAGACTTTCAGAAATGACTCTAGAATTAGATACACAATGACAAAGACCAAGAAAGACAAAATTTACTGATAAGTAGAGTAGTAAAGGGCATGTTATAATATAGAAATATTCAATATAACAAGCCATTTAATTCTTGCATTTCTCCTCCATTTATGCTGATTAGTTTGGAAATGTAATCTTTGAACAATGACACATAGAATATCATATGACTAGCCATGTAGGCACTGTACATTTTTAGTTGAGAGAGAGAAAGAGAGATCTGTTGAACAATTAAGAAGATCTTCTAATTGAGAAGATCGGAGAATATTAAATTGTGTCTCTGCCATTTCCCTTGAAATTATACTAGCAACTCACAATTTATGATTGATACAACCTATAGCTCCAATTCGTTATTGAGCAATGCAGTTGACACTTTCCCAGTGACACAGCTGCTGATTTAGAAGTAGAGGTTGTCTACAAAAATTTTCAGAGACATTTATTTTTTATTTAATCTTAAATGATAATTAAAAGTTAACTTTGTTCTCAGTAAAAAAAAAAAGAGCAGTAAATGCAGAAAAGTATAGAAAATCTAGCAAGTCATACCAAAACAGAACATGATCCTAACTCACCATTAAAAGATTAGTACTTTTAACATATTAGTGCAATTTATATTTCTTGTTTCTAAGTACTTTTCACATCATACACAGATTTAAGTATCCTAATTTTACACAAATAGTGGTGAGAGCTAATATTATTGAGAGATTTCTGTGTCAGGCATGTTGTAACCATTTTGTATGCAATATTGCATTTGTTGTTTACAATAATCTGATGAGGTAAATCATATGATTTTCCTCACTTTCCAGAGCCTGAGGTACAGAAAAGTTAAGTAACCCACCCACCCAACATCACGGAGCTAACTAGTGGTTACTTGGGATTGGGATCCCATGCCAGAGCCAAAGAGTGGAGCTACCATTTAAGTTATAGTATATTATGTCCTATTTAAACAACATTTAAAATCCTTAATAATATGTTTTCATGTATTTGGTGTAATATGATATATTACTGTAAGTATACCACAACTTACTTAACTATAACTTTATTATTGAATAGGCTATTTTCTTTTCTTTCTTCTCCTTCTTCTCCCCAAAGCCCCCAGTACATAGTTGTATAATCTAGTTGCAGGTCCTTCTGGCTCTGCTATGTGGGTTCCACCTCAGCAAGGCTTGATGAGTGGTGCCATTAAAAGTAGATTTAATACGTCAAGGGTATAAACATATTTAGAGTTTTAAGAACATATCTCCGAATTGCTTTCCCAACATATTTGATTGATTTAGGCTCCCACCAGCGAGCATGTGGTTGCCCATTCTCAGCAGCTTTACCAACACTTCAGGGCTATTTGAAGAAAGCTAGAGAACTTTCTGTTTCTGCTTTGCAATGAGAGGGTGTGGGGTTTTTTCTGTTTCATAAATCTTCAATTGTCTACAAAAAGCTTAGAAAAGAAAAGACATACAAAGCACTCAATTCGGAGTACTTTCTATTTAGGGAAATATCAACTAGATGAAAAAAATGTCTTGTATAAATTCTGATTTTCAGAAAATAGAGGTTCATGTTAATTGGTACTGATCCCAGAACATTCATTGCTCTTTGATATATAGTGTGAGATTAGCAAGGAAAATTAGTAATTAGTGATGAAGAGCCATATTGCTTTACGAAGCTGACTGTGTTTCCGACACGCCTATCCCCATGGAAATGGTGACTGAAGGGTGGAGAAAGTAGTAATGCTGAAGGATTATAATGAGACAATCACAATGGGTAACTTTTGTGTTTCTTCAGAAGTTAGGAATTGCTTGTCTGCAATAAACCGGGTTTGATCTTCTGTGGCTCCCAGACTATTAGGTTTAGAAGACTGAACAGATTTTGACCCCCGCGTCCCCAACTTCCCCCTCATTGCCCCTTCCCCCAGTGAGGATTACTCAGGAATTATAGAGCAGGGATTGGAACACACTGACTCTTGGCACATTGATTGGTGTTTGCAGCTATGAACATATCATAAAGATTCAGTACGTTTTTGAGGATGTTACAAATTGTTATATTGTTTTCTCTTGCACAGTTGTCTCATTTTAAAACCCTCACAACTAACATTGTCTTTTGGAATACAGTTGGACTAAACATAGAATCCAGAAAAGAGGAAAAGGTAATGAAAATAAATTATGAAATAATATTTCCTGGAAATGATTGCCACAAGTGGTAACCAGCCACAACTTTTTATTGTGGACTAGTTAGTGCTAATCATCACACCAAGTGCCTTATGAATGTCATCTCATGTAATCATTTTAGCAAGCTGGTATATATTACGTATATTACACATCTAGAAACAGATTCAGAATGTGCATGACTGACACTGGGTCTCGTGGGTAGCAAGTGTGGATTCAAGCCTATTTTCTTAAAATTTTCAATATCTCGATATTCAAACTTCTGTGAAAGAAGTCATCTTTTACAAAATTGCTATCTATATTTGACTTTTAAGAACTCATATATTTTGAAATTGCATTGGGTATGGAATAAATGTGTTTTGTTATCTACATTTTTTTGAGAAATAGCTTGAATGATGCCATGAGCTGGCATAAAAGCCCAGTAGTTAAACTCCCAAAGACTCAAAAGAGAAAGAAAATCAATTATCTTTTCCAGTATATTTTTTCTCTCTTTAAATAATGTATATGTCCTCTTTATTTTATGTGCAAAATTTTATAACTTAGGCACCTTATTTCAAGCAGGTTTCATTTTTATTGTCTTTGAAAAAATCATTTTCAATCCAAAGCAAATCATGCTTTGCTTAACATCCATTTTATGCATGGAAGACTTGTGGTTGTATTAATAGTATTGTTTATTTACATCTCCCTAAACCAACAATCAAAGATTGCACATACTTATTTGTTTTCCTATTCTTCTTCTTCAAAATGACTTCGACTGAAGTTGTCATCTTTTACTGAAAATAGCAAAACATGAGGATGTGAACTTTGTATTTTTAATTTTCTTATGATTTCTCTTGGTAGTCCTTTTTCTAATACATCAGTTCATCACTGTATTCACTTGATCATTTTGCATTTTTATTTAAGTTATTTAAAAGTTTATCTAAATATAACTATGTCTACACACCAAACCAATGATGGAAATTAGACTTTTAACTATTTACATGGTTAGTTTTAACTGTCTACATTGGTTAGTACATGGTCTATTCTATTCTATTCTATAGACTATTCTATTCCAAAGACTCTATTCTATAGAGCCAAACTCAAAAATTCAAGAAACCCCAGAATGTGATTATTTTTGTAACATACACTCATAAATTTTAGTTTTTATTAATATTCAATAAAATTGCCTTTATTGTCTTGAAAAGTAATATATTTAAGAAGTACATTTAAGATACCAAGTGTCATAAAGTATACAGAAAGTTCCTGTCTTTAAGAGTCATCGTTTATTTTTATTTTTTTAGTGAGGAAGATTGGCCCTGAGCTATCATCTGTTATCAATCTCCCTCCTTTTTTTTTTCTGCTTTTTCTCCCCCAAATCCTCCCAGTACATAGTTGTATACTTTAGTTGTGGGTCCCTCTAGTTGTGGCATTTTTCCTCCTTTTGATTGAGGAAGATTGTCCTTGAGCTAACATCTGTGATGATTTTTCTCCATTTGTTTGTATGTGGGGTGCTGTCACAGCATGGCCTGATGAGTGGTGTGTAGGTCCACGCCTAGAATGCAAATCCATGAACCCTTTGATGACCAAACAGGACACGCAAACTTAACCACTATGCCACTGGGCAGGCCTCCTCTTTTATTTTCGCTTTTGAAAAATAGTCATTATATTTGGAGATTTTATTGTTGATAATGATTTAATTAAGCTAACTAGTAAATGTTCTATTAAAGTTTATAAAATTGAATGTAGTCAATGGACAAAACAGCATTTATGGCACTCCATGTCCTGTATGAATTTAAAGGGATACCTCATAGGGTGTGTTTAAGGGAATTGCTGCTAGCTTATATACTTGCGTGAAAATCAAACGCAAAGTACTATGGGGAGAAGCAAAATAAATTCTTTTGAAATTCAGTTTGTGCCTAATTAACTTAACTGGTCATCATAGCATAGGGCTCTTGGCAAAATGTCCTGATCTTGAATCACTGTGGAACTGCTGATTTCACTCTGTCTCTATCCATGCAGATTCCTTTTATTAATGAGGGAATACTGAATAAGCAGTGCACATCAGTACACCATCATATCTAGAAAAAAATGCAGGCTGCTTGGAATTATTTGGAATTTAGGTAAAGCAACATGTGAGTACAATAACCCTGACAGAATGATTGTAAACTGATTTTTCTGTAATATCCATATATTTTCATGTATTTATATATTATACACATAATATAATGAAATATCTATTATATATTTATGTGAAGCATTATTATAATATTTATATTTATATCATATCAAAATTTTTAGACATAACAGAAAATGAAAGAAAGAAGGCAATTCCATTTACAATTACATCACAAAGAATAAAATACCTAGGCAAAGGAACTGTATACTCGAAACTACAAGGTGTTAATGAAAAAAGATGAAGACACAAATAAATGGAAAGATATTCCATGCTCATGGATTGGAAGAATTAATATTGTTAAAATGTCCATACCTAAAGCAGTCTACAGATTCAATGCAATCTCTCTCATAATTCCAAAAGCATTTTTCAAAGAAATACAACAAATAATCCTAAAACTTGTATAGAACCACAAATAAACTCAAATAGCCAAAGCAATCTTGAGAAAGGAGGACAAAGCTGGAGGCATCATGCTCCCTGATTTCAAACTATATTACAAAGCTATGGTAACTAAAACAGTATAGTATTGGCATAAAAACAGACACACAGATCAATGGAAGAGAATAGAGAGCCCAGAAATAAACCTGTGCATCTATGGTCAATTTATGACAAATAAGTCAAGAACATACAATGGGAAAAGGACAGTCTCTTCAATAAGTGGTGTTGGGAAACCTGGTCAACCACATTCAAAAAAAAAGAAACTTGACCACTATCCTACACTGTATGCAAAAATTAACTCAAAATGGATTGAAGACTTGAGCATAAGACCTGAAACCATAAAACTCCTAGAAGAAAACATAGGTGATAATCTCCTTTACATTAGTCTTGGTGATGAGTTTTTGAATTTGACACCAAAGCAAAAGCAACAAAAGTAAAAATAAATAAGTAGGGCTACATCATACTAAAAAGCTTCTGCACAGCAAAGGAAACCATCAACAAAATGGAAAGGCAAGCTACTAAATGGGAGAAAATATTTTCAAATCATGTATGTGATAAGGAGCTAATACCAAAAAAATATAAAAAACTGATACGACTCAAGAGCAAAGAAACAATCCAATTAAAAAGTGGGTGGAAGATCTGAATGGACATTTTTCCAAAGAAGACATATGGATGGTCAACAGGTACATGAAAAGATGCTCAACGTTGTTAATCATCAGGGAAATGCAAATCAAAACCACAATGAGATATCACCTCACACTTGTTAGAATGCCTATTATCAAAAAGACAAGTGATAACAAGTGCTGGCCATGATGTGGAGAAAAAGGAATCTTGGTGCATTGTTGGTGAGAATGTAAATTGGTGCATTCACTATGGAAAACAGTATGGAGATTTGTCAAAAAATTAAAGAACTACCATATGATCCAGTAATTCCACTTCTGGGTATTTATCCAAAGAAAATAAAAACACTAACTCAAAAAGACATATGCACCCCCATGTTCATTGCAGCATTGTTTATAATAGCCAAGATATGGAAACAACCTAAGTGCCCATCAACGGATGAATTGTTAAAGAAATTATTTTATATATAATGAAATATTATTTAGCCCTAAAAATGAGTGAAATCTTGCCATTTGCTACAATGTGGATGGACCTCAAGGGCATTCTTCTAAGAGAAATAAGTGAGACAGAGAAAGACAAACACCATATGATCTCCCTTATATGTGGAATATAAAAAACAATGACAACAAGCTCACAGATACAGAGGACAGATTGTTGGCTACCAGAGCTGGGGATGGGGGGTGGGAGAAATGGGTAAAGAGGGCCAAAAAGTAAAAATAAAAAGTAAAATTTGAAAAAACTCAAAAATATTAAAAAACCCAAGCAATCAAAACAGAGATCCCCAAATCTGTGCACGAAAAGTCCTTAATTTTATCTTATATACCTTTTGAACAAGTTGGCTAGCTGGTTTCCTAACCCATAAAAAATTACTAGTTAAAAAAGTTTGTCACGCATAAATCTTATTTTTTGATTGAATAACAGCACCTATGAATATGTGGTCATCTGTCTTTATTGCTCTAGTCTACTTTGAGATTGAACTGTATTCAAATATGGTGACATGTCTCACTATGTATAGTGAGAACAGCAGTTTGTGGTATTCCAGTGCCATTTCTAAAATATTCCTTATTCACTAGTTTTATTTCTATATTGTGATGTTTGAGGTTTTGAAAGAGATATAGAGCTGTGGTTGGGATTTGACAAGTTATAGAGCTGTAGTCTAGAGAATTTAGCCAGAAAGAAAAATACTCATAAATTATAAACTAGAGTAGAAAGAACACAGTCAGCATCTTCTTTGACTTTGCTTTGTTCACTGTTCATTTTGGCAGACTCATAAGTGTTGTATCTAAAGCGTTTAAAACCTCAAAACCCCAAAACCCCAAAACCATATGCCCAACCTTTTAATTTCTTATGACAGTCAGTGGAAAAATGAAACTTACTCCAGGTATTCTTTGTTAACTCCAATAAATCAGGCTTCTTTCTTTTCCTTTTTTTTTTTTAAGGCACTAACAAAGCAATGCAGATGCATAGGGCATTGTGTGAACTGGTAAACTTTAAGATCTATCAGAACGTTTTCTTTTTGACTCACTTCCAAACATACGTCTCTCTAGCATCTCTGCCTATCTCCATGTCCAGTTTTCCTTTCAGGTGGTCTTGCATCTGTCTCCCACAGGAAATTTAAGCCAAAGAACTTAGCTTCATGAAGGGTAAGATAATGCCAAATCAAGAACTCAAACATTCAAGTAGTCATGTTTTCACCACCGATTATTTAAGTAAAATAATATCACAAATATTTCTTAGTATTATTTTATATAAAACACTGCAATAAGAATTTCTGCTTTAAACCATGATGGGTTATGAAAAACTTAGTTTACCCTTCCACTTACTAGAATATTACACAACAGCAAAATATATGAAACAAGAGTTCTCAGACATTGGGCAGCAGGCAGCTCAGGACTGCACTCAGGGAGAGAAGGGAACCATACATGATAAGCCTACAACTACTCCAACTTACCTCCTAGAGGTAGTTTCCAGTCAGTGGTGCAGGGAGGGGGAATCTAAACAGTCTTGGGGCCTCGCTGAGTGGAGGAGACAGAATCAGAGTTTGGGGAGATCCATTTGTAGAGTAGAGCACCATAGAAAGAATTGCTCAGAAAGAAAGAGAGAGTTTGAGAATGAAAGAGAGTGAGCAAGCTCTGGAGATCTGCAGAAGAATCCATTGTACTCTTGAGCTGAGTACTCTCTGTGTGAGTAGACACTAACCAAGGATGGGTAAAGAACCACCAGAAAGCAGTAGGCCAAAAAATGTCCAGATATCTCATAAAACTAGGGATACTTTGCTTTCTTACCAGCCGGTGTTGTAAACACTTTGTAATGCCAGGACCTCGTGTAGAATCCTCAGAAGAATATTGCCCTTGTAGTGGGGCTAAATAAGCCCCAGAATAAGCTTTCTCTGGACATACCCTATTAAAGCTTCACATCAAGCCTGAAAAGGACCAAAATAATTTCAAGTAACATAATTGTGGTCCAAAAGAAAACCCAGCAGTATATAAAAGAATTCAACATTGAGTGCCCAACAACGTTAAATTTGCAACATCTGGTGTGGGGGCCTAGAATTGGCCACCCCAAGATATGTCTCTTTAGCATGAGGATTATTTTGGGCTGCTTACTTTTGAAAACTGCAGACAGGAAAGAGACTCTGAAAAGTGGAATTTACTTACCCTTTGTTAAGAGACATTTACATTGTAAGGGAAATCTCCGTCTGTAAAGGTGTCTCCCTCTCTGTACCAGGAAGAAGGGGGAATGATCTTGTCTCTAGAAACTCTCAATCAATGCCAAAGGCAAGGACTTAAATCTGCATCTTTTTTACTGTACTTGTCTGATAACCTCCTATAACTTGCTCCCCCCACCCCCAACATCTTCCTTTGTGTTTAGCTGAAGATGATGTTTAAAGTGGCAGCTTCAGCCATTTTGGCAGGTTGCTCAGGTTGCCTGAGCCTCTCCCATGTATACATATTATAAAGCTTTGTTTAATTTTCTCCTGTTATCCTGTTTCATGTGAATTTAATTCATTTTCCGGCCAAAAGAACCCACAGGGGGTAAAGAAAATATCTTCCTCCCCTACACTGGAAAGCAAATAAAACATTATTAGGCATGGAAAAAAGTAGCAAATATGACCCACACATTTCTATTGCTATGTCTTCAAATTCACTGATCTTTTTTCCTGTCATGTCTAATCTTCTTTAACCCCATCCAGTGTAATTTTAATTTTAGGTATATAATTCATTCATCTCTAGAAATTCCATTTGCATCTCTTTTTCATTTCCATTTTTTCCTCATTGCATTCATGTGTTCCTTCACATTTCAGAACACATGGAGCATATTCATATATATAGGATAAAAATCAATCAATAGAAATGAACCCAGAAAAGAGCAAGGCAATGGAAGTAGCAAACAAAGGTGTAGAAACGTATACGAATTCTTCTTCTGGCAGGATGTGAAAGAGGAGTCCTCTTTCATAGTCTTCCATTCTTTCCTCTTTCAAAGCAGCCTGTGGGTCTTCTTTCCTTGGATTGTCAAACTCAATGGACCAGGTTATGCTCCTGTGGGGAATGACTACAGTTGTCTAGCTGCCTATGTAGTGTCTGCGTGGGTAAGAAAATCACTCCAAGAGAGTTCAGGGAGATTATTCAAGGCACCTATCTGAAGGTTATCATCCTCCTTAAGCTCCTATTTTGTTTATATACAATTCACTACTGCATTTTCTGTAAAGTGTGGAGAACACTGTTCATCATATCATTCAACTAAATCTCCTAGATTAAGCTCTTCTTGAAAGTGGCTTAGAATTCCACAGTGAAAAATTAAATGTTTCTCAGGAGCAAAGAGTGTGCTGCTGTATTCTGTTTTATAAATAAAACAGTATAACAAATTCTGTTTCTCTTGTTGCTCCCCAAAAAGCATAGATCCAGATTTGAAACTCACCACAGCAACTATGTTGATATGTGGGTTAGCACTGTAGCAGCCTCCTTTTCCATGGTTCTGTTTTTACATTTCTATTTTGTCATTTCATTGTTTGTACTTTTGCTGTAAGTCACCTCATATCCTTTGTGGAAAGAGGCAGGATGAGTACAGACATGGTTACATTTTAAGTTCTATCAAATGAGAGCCTATTTGGTGTTTGCCATTGTTGTAGCCCCTGGCAAATCAACATACAGAAAATGTTGACACTGATTTTACAGAACTCATAGTTGGTTAAGAAGGTAGGCATGGGAAATTAGTAATTGCAATGCATTACTATAAAGTTATGTACAAAGTTCTATGGGAAAACAAAAGTAACTTATTGATTAAGAACTTGGTAAAGTTTTCCTAGGAATAAAGATGTTTTATCTGAGTAGCATAGGAGGAGTAGGAGTTTTGCATGTACAGAAAGTGGAGAATTGTATTTCTTAAAGAAAGACCTGTATAAAGAAGGAGATATTTGTTTATTGAACACATGGGATGTTTTGAGATGACACACATAATTTTAAATCTCTGTATTATAGGATGGGGTAAGGAGGGATTGCAAACTACAGCCCACAAACCAAATCTGTCCTGCAAGCTATTTTTATAGGGCCATGAGCTAAAAATGATTTAAAGGTTGTTAGATAAATAAATGTGACAGAGACCATATCTGACCCCAAAATCCTAAAATATTTATTATTTAATATTTAATATTTGCAGGAAAACTGTGAGCCCCTGGTGTAGGATATAGTTTGGTAGGGGTATAACAGTGGTAGAAAGTGAGGCTAGAGAATTTTGAAAAAGTCTCATGTAACAGGCTAAAGAGTTTGAACTTTAGCCTAAGAAAATGGTGCATGATATGTAGTGGCTTTGCAATAGGTCAGCTTGGCTAGGCTGAAATACATACCCCAGAATTTCCTTCTCTATTTGTTTCCAGTTAGGGTGGCCTATAAGTGAGAATTCTGTGTGAAATTTGGAGGGCGGAAGTGAAGCAAGAGGCATTTTCTCCCTCACACGTGTTGTCTCCAGTCTGTGGACTCACCTCATTAGTGTGAAGTAATGGCCAGTTTGGTGCCTATTCAGCCTTACCCTGAATCCTCTTTCAACTTCTCCAACTCCTCAGACAGGAGGGTGTGTAGCTCCATGAGGAAGGACTTGTGTTAAAAGTCAAAACTAAGGGATTAATATTAGCTAGTATCAGGTATAGAGAAATGTCTTCCTCTCATGATGAAAAATATAGATTTTGGGTCATGCTTCCCTTAAGAAGATTTACCACAGATTCTTAAAATGGTGAGTTACCACTTCTTCATAATCATAGTGTGACGTGTCTCAAGTGGCCTAGAATGATGAGTGCGAGCTCGTAAGACGGAGCTTGTTTTCCACATGTGATGAATAAGACTGATGCTATTTTGAAAGGTGCTAAAGAGTTAAAGAACATTTGAGAAAGCCATTTGGAGAAAGATGGCTTTGGCTTTTGATTCTCCAATTAAACCTATAAATACACACACAAAAAAACTATGCTACAAAACTTCCAAATTCATGCAATTACACATCCTTCAATCAACACTTTGAAGACAGATATTACGAAAAAAAGAAAAGATAGGTTGACATCTTTTTTAAGAAATCAAGTTCTAGTTTCCATTTTAGTTACTATACTTTTAACCTCATGTACAGTACCATTTTCAACTGAACCATTGTATAATGCTCTGCTGGAGTGCACAAGAATAACTAGCAACTGTAAGGAAGACACTGAATCCTAAAGTAAAAGCTATAGTATGTTATTTGGACTCCTTTTAGGAAAGAAAGGAAATGTTTAGTGGATTGTACCACGATTTCTCCTCAGCGTCCAAAGTGAGTCATTTATGAAAGATTTTGCATTGCCAAGATTTTACTTTATATTTTACTTAATTACTTAATTCACTTTTAGTCACTGGATACCAAGTCATTAGCTTTAGATTGGTGTCTATCCTTTTCATAGCTGGAAGTAGAATCTCCTCTGAAATCCTTTAGTATTTTATCTACATTTCTTCAATGACACGTCAATTTAGTCCTAGAATTTTAATTATTTATGTACATGTCTTTATTTTAAACCATCAGATACTTAAGGAAAAGATTCTTTTGTGTTTCATTTGTGTATTTATATAGTCCTTTGTTAATATATTACACACATTATGTTAAAGAAAAAAATTTGCGAATTACTTTTTCCTGTATAACTCATATTACCATTATTGTAAATTATTTTATAACTTTATGTTGTCTTATAAATTGTCTATGTACACCATATATAAGTGTATATTAAATTCACAGACTTAAAAATCTAATTTTGCGCAATTACAACAGTCTATTTAGCCACATTTTAATATAATTAATAATCTCCTTTTTCTCAAGTATAAGTGAGGCTAAGTGATACTATTGTAGATTTAGACTCAAAATTCTATCAAAGATTGAAACTTTCAACATGCATTCGAATTAAGCTTTTAGCTTAACACATATCTAACACCACAGGATTTATTTTAATAGACGAAGACATTTGCTTGTGTTTTAATGAGTCAGTGGCGTTAAATCTGCAAATCAATTACTAATCATTGTGATACAAGTTTTCTATGCAAAATTCACTCATCAAAGTGCCCCTTCAACTCCTAAAGGAGTTCAATTTAAGGTGACATTATTTCACCAAATTTGATATCAGTCATTATTTTATTTTCATATTTACATATGATTGATCCAATCTGTGGAATTCTTAAGGTAACTGAGAATTATAAATAAAATAAAATAAAGGCATTTACCATTTTATAAATCTACAGATTCTCAATGTGGTAGAGATAAACAGTTTTCCCTGTAATTCTTCATCCTTAGGGATGTCAATCTAAGGTTACAGTTCCTTTGGAGGTTAGTAGGAATTCTGTGTCTAGATAAATTTTATGAAAAAAGGCAGACTGTACAATGTGTAGAGATCTATTTTTTAGACAATGGGATTGCTTCTTTCCTATCCTCCTGCCAAACCAACAAATTGACTGTTGGTACTCCCAGAGTAGGTCTTCTTTCCTTCAAGATGATTGCTCATTAAGATGTCATCTTTCATTAAAGGATAGCTTCTATTGGTTAAAGTATGAAGCATGAGGCATTCTCGTCTTCTGTTGATGGATCAATGTGACTACCAGAATCAAGGACTTGACAACTACACAATTTCTCCAGGGCTCTAATAGCCATGGAGCTGCTCATTGGTTTGGACAATTTGGAATGTGAAGATGGTGATTTAATTCACAATTCCTAGAGTTTCATGCTTCAATTTTCATAACTTCAAAATAATTGTAAGACTTCCCTACTCCCACCACAAGTGAGGTCACTTAATCCATGCTTCGCGATTCAATGTCCTCCCAAATCCTGTAATTAAGCAGGAGGGATGTAAGGGGTAATTTAATGCTATAAAACTCAGAATAGTCATTTTTGTCACATTTCCAGAAATGATTTTTGAAAAGGAAATATAATGTAAGAGAGAAGAGCATCTGGCTTGGAGACAAGCAGACATTCTCAAAAGCCAGCTCTTCTCCTTCTTAATTGGCCTTGGACACTCCACTTACCTCCTCTTGAACCTATTTTCTCATTGAGAAAATGGTGGTGATAATATCAACTGTTCAGGAAGTAAATTAAAAATAATAAATATAATACATCTTCTTTCCCATTTCAATCCTTTGAATTGTTCAAGTCCATGATCTTAGGCCCCACATAAAAACCGTGAGCAAATCATGCTGGATCTACCTTCCAAATACATCCATTAGTTGATCACTTCTTACTCCCTCCACCAATACTATCTTTGTCTGAGACTTTATCTTCTCTCACTAGATTACTGTGATAGCCTCAATATATTTCCCTGCTTCAGCTCTTTCCCTATGTGTTGGCTATTCTCCAGACAGCAGACACAGCTACATTTAAAAAACATAAGTTGGAACATGGCACATCTCTCGAAATCCTCCAAAGGCTTCTTATCTCACTTAAAGCCACATTCCTTAAAATCCACCTCAAAACGTTACGTGCTTTGGCCACATTTTACCTCTCTGACCCACCCTGATCATTCTGTTTAACATAGACTCACCCTTCTCTGATCTCTCTATCCCCCTTTCTTACTTTGTGTTTGTTTCATAGCACTTATCACAGTCTACCAAACTGTGTATTTTATTTTCTTTATTGTTTACCTTTTCCCTGTATCAACTACTGTCATGCACCATTTCAGATTTGCTCAACTGTTTTGCTTTACTCCCCTGACTCTTCACTTCTGCTTCCTGAGTTATACTCCCCAATAAATTACTTATATTTAAACTTCCATTTTAGGCTTTGTTTTATTGGGAAACCCAGGCTAAGACAGTGGTACCCAGAGTTGCCTAGAAAGCTGAAATATTGGATGTGGATCACTGATCAGTCATATGGCAATAAGAAACTTGCTGGGGTTAAGTGGAGTGCTGAAAAACCCTGGGATGCACGCCAGCTTCACAATTCCTATAATTCTCGCCTTTGATGGATTGGACTGGAGGAAAAATAGAACATAAGGTATTATGTTATATTGTGACTGTGGTACTTGGGAAATATAGAGGCAATAAATATTTCAAGGATTACAGAGAGGCTGGCAAGGATTACAGAGAAAATTATAGGCTAAATCATATCACCATCACCTGAAGACTAGCATGTCTCTATGGCAGTTTAAGGAGAGTTTCATTTCCTATAGTCTCAAGATAGACTGTGTGGAAAATCAGGCCAGGATCCAAGTATAAGGGAGGCAGAATTGCAAAGAAAATGAATCCATGGCCTTGATAGATGTTCTTTCTTCTTTTGCTTCTTATTCTTGTTCAAGACCTTGATAGGAAGAGTAAGATCCTGACAACAGGAGAGGGCTGTTTTGGTGGGTGATTCTGTGGAACTTGGACTGCTAAGTTTCCATCTGCTTTTTACGTGTTGATAAAAGTCCCCTGCTCCTTCAGAGGAGAGAAATCTCCCTTTTTCTAGAGACCCCTTAATACCTCACCTGAAGCAGTGCCTTGCAAAAACAATGCTTGAATTCCTCAACCTTCACCCCTGCCACCCCTCATTATTCTAAGCTAGTCACCAGAAATATATTTTAGCACAGTGGTGGGGAAATAGAGTTTGTGTTCCATGATTAAAATGATTACATGTCAAATGAATTATAGGCTCTGGCTATTATGCATCAGCTGGAGATGGAAAAATGTGTGGGAGTGATTCTTACAGTGTTAGACCAAGAAGGTGGGGCAGAACATTGACCCCTATTGTGGATAATTACTTTTGAGCTGGTGGCATTCACTCATGTCTCAGGATTCAATGTTCTGGTGAGGACATCTGGAACTTGTCTTAACACCTGTGGGATGTTTCTTTCAAGGTTGATTATGTCTTTGAGTAAACAAAGATGCTGGAATTTCTGTATCATTTAATAAGAGTAGAATATGTAGAAAGCCAAACATTTAGATTAGATTGATTACAGAAGACTAGAGAACCATCACCTGGCTATATTCCCTAGGAGGATTCTTGTAACCCTACCTTCTCTAAAGCGGAAAGTGATAAATTGATGAGATAGGCCATAGTATCTTTAACTAGCTCAGTAGTAACTGTAGCTGTAAGCTGGTATTGACTATGGGAGACGCTATCATGCTACTGAGCTCCCTAATATAAATGGGAATGATGGAATTTTGGAAGGACAGAGACTAAATGGCAGCACTTAGCTTCAGAGGTAATGTGACCTGATTACTGCAATAAGTAGCAAGGCAGGTGTGACAATCAGGTTAACTTGTCCTACAGGAATCTGAGGTGATGGAGAATCGTGGTGTTCTTAGTGGCAAGACAGGGTATTGAGAGTTAACAAGCAGAAATGTAATGTCTGCCATTGAAATGGGAAATCACAGTTGCCTCCCTGTTTTTGTGATATGATTATTTTATAAACCTAGAGCTGAATGATTGAAGGAGAAGGGAGACCCAGCAATAAAGTTGTAAGCATGTGTGATACATGTTTCTTCAATCCTACCCCAAAGGAATTTGCACATGGGCAAAAGGAAATTCTGAAACTTTATGAGAACTGTTGGATATGGGATCTTAGTTCAACCTAATACCAGAGAACACAAAAATGTCATCAAGGTCTTCTGGTAGGAGCGAGGATTAATGGAAGACAGGTGATAAATGTGTTTCTGGCCTAAGTCCTTCTCACAGTGAATACTATGGGAGTATGAAACAACTGTGTAGTGACTTCCACAGTTTCCAAACGTATAATTGGGATAAATATACTAAGCAGTTGGCAAAAATCTCACATAGGTTTCCTGACCTTCTCTAATAAGAACAATTAAGCAGGGAGGTTCAAGTGGAAGTCATTGCTTCTCAACAAGCCAAGACTGTAAATCAGAAGCCATAGCACAACTTCCCACCATCAAGAAACTAAAGTATTGTGGAAGGTGGCCATCATGTCTCCATGCCTACCTGTTGGGTCCCTGTAAAAATAAATGGATTGTGTTGGGCTACTGGAAATTTAATTAGATGGTAGCTCCCATGCTCACTTTACTATTTTTACTGCAGTAGGTGGACACAATTTGTGGCACTTTTTGCCAATATTTATTTTTTCAATGCATTTTTACTAATCTCTCCCAGTAAGAAGAAGCTAAAGCTATTTGGATTTACATGGAAAGGACAGTAGTGCACATTCATTCTCTTGCCTCAGGGCTCACTACACAGAGATGTCCACAGGGACCTTGATTATCTTGACATTCCAGAGATCATAATGCTGGTTCATCATCATGCTAATTGGACCTGACTTAAAAAAAAAAACAAAAAACGCAATTAGCCCATTAGCTTATGAGCCTTAGGAAGGCATGTATACAAGAGCATGAGATCTATTGTTCACTAAATTTGTGAAGTTTATAGAAATCCAATGGTCTGGAACATCTCTAGAATAAAGTGAAAATTGTTGCACTTGAGAAAAAGGCATAGAATTCGGTGGGCCTCTTTGGATTTTGAAGTTAACATACTACATGTGTATATATACACATATATACATACATATATATAACATATAACATACGTTATTACCGTTCAACCTATTGTTGGTGACTCTGAAGACTGCCAGTTTGAAGTGGGGACCAGAGAAAGAGAGAGCACTGCAGGAGATCCAAGCTACAGTGACAGGTAATCTGGCATTGCTGGAGATCTTCTTAGTGAATAAAATTCTTAGTGCATAAAAAATAGGAGAAACACACAGACCTTGTGAGTTCTGCAGGAAAGTTAAAATTTCTGTAGCAGTATCACTTGAAAAATTAGCTCATGTCGTGTTACTGGATACTATAAAGACTAAATACCTAGCCATGTATTACAAAGTTAGTATTTGACAAGATTTGGTATTTTTAGATCCCCTATTTCATAAGATCAGACAGATATAACAATAATCCATTTTGCAATAGAAATGGTGCATTCAAGATTAGGCCCAAAAAGATCCAGAAGCAACAAATGAATTAGGGGCAGTGACCTAGATTCCCACTAAAGACCTTTTCCAGATCATGTTTAGGGCCCTATGAGACATTTTCTGTGACCAACAGTAGACAGCTCAATCTAGTTCCTAGATGAGAAGGCATGATATATACATGCTCTATTACAGCCCCTCTCTTGGTGGCCTAAAAGATAGAGCTTGGGGCGTCAAAAGGGTAGAGTAAAGTGTAGGGTAAATAATGAGCTTGGACATCATATTTTGTCCTTCACTTTGTATGGAGGAAAAAAGTTTCTGAAGTATGAATGCATCTGCAGAGACTTCTGGGCAGAGGTGAATATTTGGCAGATTATTCAGAGGTCTGGAAAGAATTAGACTAAGAGATCGGGGAAAAGAAATTCTAGAAAAAAAACACATGGATAGTCCTATGGGGTTTGGCACAAACTGCTCATATCTTTGTGTCTCAAGTTAATGCCCACAAATGACAATCATATACTACTGTGAAGACTCTTAACAATTAGATAGAGAGGCCGAAGTATCCTAAGGATGGCAATCAGCCTCTCTCCTCAGTCACCAAAGTGTTGATGTGAGTGGTCATAGTAGCAGCGTTGTACCTCCCTCTCTCCAAGGCTGAGGAAACTACTGCCATGCTAAATGCCCATATTTTATATCAAAAGGCCAATGATGAGCCCTTGCGGCACTAGTCTTCAAGGAGACGTGCCTGCCATTAAATGGCAGGTTGATTACATCAGACACGTTTCACCCTAACAGGGATAGCAATCACAAATTTAACATCTACTCCACATTTGGGTTTACTTTCCTTTTACAGTACCTCCTGCATTGTGACCAGCTGAGGGCTTGCAGAATGCCTAATCTCTTAGTAAGATATCCCACACAATATTGCCTAGCAATACAATGCCTATTTTACAGCAAAGGATGTCTAACCATGAGTTTATGGCCATGGGATTTTCAGGTGTTCACATGTATTTCATCAATTACAAGTAGATAATTTAATATAATACGGAATAGCCTGCTAAATACTTAGCTAATGTGTCTGAAAGGGAATAACGTCCTGTGAAGTTGGGGGTTGGTATTCAGAATGTGGTACATATGCTGAAATAACCACTGATAGATAGTGTTCTGTCTCCAAATGCTAGAATATGTAGGTCCAGGAACCAAGAAATGGAAGTACTGTCAGTGATCCACTTTCAGACCTTGTAGTTTCTTTCTGTCTCTACCACTTTAGGTTCTGTTAGAGTCAACCTCTTTATTTCTTGCAATGGAGAGAAGGCTTCTGCCTAGGGAAACACTCTTTGTTCCATAGAACATTAACACTATTATCTGTTCATTTTGGTCTTTTTATTCTAGCAGACTAGTAAGCAAGGAAAGAAATAATTGTACTGTCAGGAGTAATTGACTCCAATTAAAATGAGGAACTAAAATTGCTGTTAAACAATGGAAGATGAATTGCTGGAATACAAGATATTCTCTTCAAAGTCTCTTGAGGCTTTTGGGACTAGTGATAAATTCAAATATACATTACAGCAACCACTGGCTGACAAGGGCAAAACAATGAAGAATTCATCCCTCTTTTGAGTTTAGGTCTCAGAGCAGCAAAAATGATAGCTGAGGGTGAGAGGAATGTAGAAGGACGCTGAAAAATGTATTTAGTGGACATTAAGGATTTAATATTAAAATGTTAAAGCTAAGGATTAGTGACTGTATTATTGTTTATGGCTTATTTTCATAACCTGTTGCCTCAAGACTTTGCAGAGATTTCTGTGGACCATCACCTTGATAATAATCTGTGTTGGATTGGATTTAAAGGAGAAAACAAGTGGAACAGTGCGATGCAAGAGGTGATCTGTATCAGATAACTCTTGTGCACACTTCATGTCTGGTTGTCTTCATTTGTTTATTACTCAAGCCATGGCTGTTGTGGATCAGTTCCATATGTGCTCTGAGAGTCTCACGCCAGCCCTATGCTGTACTTATTAGTTTCCTGCCCTTTACTGCTGTCATACTCAAGGATGACTCGTCAGTGGCTGCCACAGTGTGGATGCTACAAGAAACTTCTTCGTATAAACATGGACATTTTGGCAGTGTGGTGGAGTTAACACCTTGTGGAGTAAACTTTTGGTCAATGGGGTATGGAGCCCATGGAGAAATGCCTCCCTCATTTTTCATCCTCTATTAGATGGTTCTACTGTGAATTTCATAGGGCTTCTCAAGAGGACCTATGGGATTGATGAACCCCTTCTAACAGTAGCCGACTCATTTACACATAGTGGTATAGGCTCTCCCTTGTCCGTGATTTGCTTCCAATGCTTCTTATATAGCTCACCCCAATGAAAACCCTTTATTTAAGTCTTGGTTTTCGAGTCTGCTTCATTGCAAAAATTGTGTAACCCTTTAGAATATAAGCTCTATAAGGAGAGTGGTTTTTGTCTGTTTTTTTCACTGCTGTATCTCCAGTATCTAGAGTGGCGAGCCTGACACAGTACACGCCTTCAATAAATGTTTGTTAAATCGATGTAGACACCATTAGTGCTCGTCCCAGACACCTTTCAAATCACTTATTGGTACTGCCCAACTATCTCTCAGTTTCTGTGTGTCTTGCTTCTGACAATGTGCAATTGCAAGTGTCCTTGGACTTTTGAAGCCCTTATACCCATATGCCGAAGAGAGCTGGAAGGTGCCTGGGATTTTACATTCTCTCCCCTACATCCAGCTGGGACTGACTAGTGTAGGAATATGAAAGCCCAACTCACTTACCTCAAGGCAGGAAAAACTCTGAAGTATAATATATGCTCCAGAACTTTCTGCATAATCACGCATAGATTGCGATTGTAATATTACTCATGTTTGTCTTCCAATCTCTGTCTTACTTCCCTCACACTCTATTGGTTTCTTTTGGGGGCACCGCCTTAAAAACCACAAAATCCCAACATGAACCAATGAAAGAAAATGCCAAGGATGTAACAAGAGCTCGATAATAGGCAACATGTTTTAAAAATAACAAGTATTATTATTTACTATCATTATTATTTTCTATAAAATTATTAATATATCCCCTTTTTGAAAATAACATGCTTTATTTTATTCTTGAGACTCAAATTTTGAGACACAGAACTGTCCAATTCTGAAAACTCAGTTTCCATGTTATTCGTTGTGACTGAGGTTCTGTTTTAATAACATGGAATTCAGCAGACATATAGGAACATAAATATAGCGCCGGGTATTTCCCACACTTGCATGATCATGTGAATCAACAGAGAGCTATAAAAAAATACAAAATTTTCAAGCCCCTCCTTTCAGAGATTCTGATTTATTAGGTCTTTGTTCTTTAGGACACTGTATTTTTAAAATTTTGCCTAGGTGATTTTAATGATCTTTCAAGTGTGGAACCATAGAGTTGAACCTCTTGAAATTGTAGTCCTCTTTTGTTCTTTGAAATCATTGTGACCGATTTCATGAATAGGTCTTATTCTATTGTCCTGTATTGTCTGTTGCTGAGCCCTTCACAGACCTGGTTGGGTAGACCAGTTAGGATCAACTTCCAGCCCCAATAACCAATGAGTGGGCCTATTACTAAGGTTATACAACCTTCTAACTAGTTGAAGCTAGTTACAACTAACAGTAAGCTATTTTATATATACATGACGTATGTGACATAATATATATTTTAAATTATGATTCTTTAAAAAACAGGATTTTAACCATTGCAAATAATTTTTTAAATGTCAAAAATGATCACACCTGTGTAGCCAATACTTCTTTGTACATATATAGGTTTTTTTTACTGTAGATTACATATAGTTACTTCATTACCTGACCAGAATGTTGCACAGAGAATTCAAAGAAAGTCTTACATTAGTAAAATTATCTTAGAAAAAAATGTACTTACGTAAGTGAGATAATCCAATAGAGAGAGTATATATCTATACCTAACTATATTTGTAGATATAGATAAAGAAATTGTGATTATTATTTAATAACGTATCTAATTTTATTTTTATGTTTGGTATATGTGTATTTGAGTATATATGTATCACATGTATACTTACATAATTTTTTATTATTTCCTATTACTGCTCAAAATAATTATATTAATCACGTAAAGAATAAGAAAATAATAACCATATTAATAACACATTGTTTTAGCACTATATAATTTATTGTGTGCTCCTAAACTTAATCTCATTTTATCTTTGTAACAAGAATTTGATATTACTAATAACTAATCAAAAGGGATGATACAGGAATGCACAACAGGTTACTGACTTTGAAATCCTTTACAGTAGGCCAAATATCTTATTTTCCACTTATTATATGATGATCGTACTTTTTGCATGCTTCTAAGTTGATATAATGCTTTCAAATACATTCTCTCATTTGATCTTACAATAATCTTAGGGGATATGTAAAGTTAACTACGTTTTTTAAATTGAAGAGATGTAAGCTCAGAGAAAATTGACTTGAACAATGTCAGTTGGGAAAAGACTAACAGCTGTGTAAAGCAGTTTATTTTTAAATTTCGAAGCTTGTACACATTCACTCTACCACACAGCTCTTCTTTTCCCTGATAATAGTCAGTTGTTCACATGTAAACATTAATTTACTTATTATATTTAAGCATCCTTCTCAACATTATCAGATAGGTAGAACTGACTAGCCCAATTAAGCAGAGACATTTATGTGCATGTAGCAAATTTAGTAAAACATGCTGTATTTCAGTAACATAGACAAATATTTTTCTTCGGGGTTACCATACTTTTCATTCTTGTAAAGTTTTTACTTTTTCATCTTTTTATTATGAAAATTTTAAACTTACATAAAAGTTGAAAGAATTTTGAAGTGAACATAATCTTGACTTTCTAGTTAGCAGTTTTCCCGCAGCTGTTTATTGCGTATCTATCCATTTTGCTATTCCACCTATGTATTTTGCCATTCCTCCATTAATCTATCAGTTCATCTCCTTTGAGCAGCTATAATTGTGTTTTCAAATTTTTTTCTCTATAATTCTAATATTTGTTTCATTTGGTGTTGGTCTCTATTGCATTCATTTTTTCCTCTCTTAAAAATGGGTCATATTTCCTTGTTTCTTTCTACAATATATAATTTTGGATTTTTCTCATGGATGTTGTGAATTCTATGTTGAAGAAAATTTGAATTAAATTAGGTTCTGCCAAAAAGTAAATTTTAAAGCAGCATTTAACTTTGAGCAACTAAACTATAATCTCTGAATTAGTGTCTGTTTGGAGTCTGCCTGTGCATGTGCGGTTCAAGGGTCAATCAGATATTTGGCTTTTACCCTACTCTCAGCTTCCCTTTTCTGGCATCCTCTTTTCAAGGATTTGCATCTTCACTTTCTAGTGGCTGTGGTACCTTGAACACTGCCCTCTAAATCTGCCAGCCAATATGACCTTGTGTTTTGCAGCAAATTTTAGTCAACCTGCATGCGGCAGACTGAGGGGCCTACCATTTGGCTCAATGTGATAAAAGTATGAAATTCTCAAGCTCTATTCTCTTTATCCAAGTCTTAATTTCTCTCTATTTCTTCCTATATTTGTTCACCCTCTAGTGCATTTAGGTAGCTGTTGTGCTTTTTGAGTTTTTCCTAAATATTTTTTCCAGATTTTATAGTTATTATCTGCAAGTGGTTTTCTTGTAGGAGTTATTTGGCCATACGAGAAGAACTCCCATGGTCACCTTTTAACTTAGTGCATTTCTGTGATTGAAAACCTTTTTGTTTTTATGATATTTGTAATAATAGATATTAAAGATCTATTTAAGTCATGTAGCTTATTACACATGAAAATTTTAACTGTTTATATTCCAGGTTAAGGTGGATCCCTTCTAATAAAAAAAATTGGTCCAGATTTATGATAATCTAAAGGTACTATCAACAGCTATTCTCATATTTATCTGCAGTCTCTGGGAAATGCCAAAGTATTCATAGGAGCATAGGCAAAGAAAGCTTACATATGCTCTTGCCAGAGTAAATCTTGCACAATTGGACTGAGTGTTTGAGAATTCAAGGAAGATCATTCAGTGGATGTCTGCAGTTGTATCAGAAAACAGGATTCTCAAGCTTAACCGAATGGCTTTGCCTATGCCACACTCTTTCTTGATGAAATAAATGACATGAACTTCTCAACAGTCATGAAATCTTTAATCAAGTTGGTCATTTAAAACATTACAGTCAATTAGGTCAAAGAGGTCATTTACTGATTTGTTGGCCTATCATTCAGATAACCTCACTTATTGCTGTGAAACCTACTGACACTGTCGTTCTTAATTTGATTATAGCCTTCTCTCCCACATTCAAAACACAGCTAAACTATAGGACATTAGGAGTAATTGGTTAGACTGTCTCTGTTTGTTATCCTTTATGCTAATATTTTCCAGCCAGAATAATAAAACTACTTTGACATTTTTCTTTAAAGTTAAGCAAATTATTCACTAAATCATACAGAGAGAGTGTGTTTTAATCATTTCAATGCAACTTATTTATTGCCCCTCAGAATACTTTATTTATATAACAGAAGTCCAATATTCTAACATAAAATATTTGAGGAATTATAAAACAGTGAAAAAGGTCTGTGCTGGCACATCAGGTGAAAGTATTTATAGAGATTTTGTTTGTGAACAGAAATAATCTTTGCAGTAGAGCATTTCAGAACTGTCTCGTGATGGCGGTTTAAAAACTAGTTCACAGACATGTTTTCTAATAATTCCAAATCCTGGGCATAGGTTTATTTCAGCATATTCCAATCGGCAACAGCTATACTTCAGAAAACAATTTTTGTCCTGTCACCAGTTCACTAATCAAATGTCAGTCCCTTCTCGAGATCTCATGTCTGATCAACAAATTACAGCTTCAAATGCCCATAATAGTGAGCATCTGCTTATCTCAGTTCTATGACTGTCTAGCTTGGAGCAGAGCATGCCACTTACGATAAAAATCCAAGAGACACGAAACTTCTGAAAAAATAATCACTTATGGCGACCCATATGAGAAAAATGATCTGCATATCCACATTTTAACAAAAACAATGCTTGTAGTTTGTTATTCAGATCTAATGATACTATTGAATGTTGCCATATAGGGTCATATTATCCTCTGGGAAAAATGTGTACTATGGGCCAAGATTCCTTTTCTTTAAAATATGATTTGCCCTCTGACCTTAGAAATAGAAATACCTTTAAACTTGGTTCATGCTTTGTGCATAAGGATATTATGGCAAGAAGTAAAGTTTTGTTTATTAATGACTTTTAACTCTTTTCTACACTTACATAAATTTTAGGCTCAATTTTACTAAAAACCACCCATCTTACTATATGCAATAAGATATTTATCTAAAATTTTTAAACATCTTACATTTTTGGAAGACATTTTCAAATAATGAATTTTTATTGAACACTTAAAATGTACATAGACATGGATGGGCATTTTTTCCCTGCATTGAGAGAATTTCTGGATGAAGCAAATGAAATAATGATTTTGAAAGATGCTTATCTTTGTATCAAACACAAAGTTATTGTATATTTCCTTGAATTGCTTAAAAATCTAAAATGCTCTCCTTGAATATACAGAAAACTTGTAGGTAGAACAGAAACAACTCTGTGCAAAATACATTGTATCATTTAAACATTACGGTTAAAGTGTTACAAAATAGTACCTGGGATCCATTATTCGTTTTTTGTGTAAGCTAATTAACCACTTGGAAGTGGGTACATCTTTTCCTCTCAAATTCCCTGTTATTAACATCTGAGAAAATACAGAAAACGCATTTCTATTTTGGTTAAAAGAAACAGAGGCAAGGAACTCAGAAGCTAGGTCATGCTGTGTTGATGTCAAGCAGTGTCAGTTGTCTGAATTAATATATATTCTATTTAGAAGCATTGTGGGTATAACAGTACATAATAATAGATGTCTCTACTTTTGTATTTCATGGTTGATGTGGAATTTGCTGCAAACCATAGTAATTCTGTAGAGAAGGTGTTGTGCTCTTAAATCATACAAAATTTTCATTGCTTGTCTTGGCTAATATTTCTTTTACTCTCAAACACTTTCAGCTTAAAAACAAGAAAAGAACTCTCTGCACATTTCTGCCACAGTTGAAATTGAACACAGTCTCAGCTAAGGGTCCTAATCTTCCTTCTCCCGGTATAATCCCTTAGGTAACTGTAATTGAAAGAAGTGAAATATGCAAAGAAAATCATTAAAAGGAAACATCTTTCAGAACTGCAATTAAATAGATTGGTTGTGTGGAATAAATTAAGAGCACAGAAAATTAAAATCAGTATAATATAGGGGAGACACAACAGAATGTCAACCATGCAATCAAAAAGGTAAATATTCTTGACCCTTTTGTTATATTAATAAATATGTGTTTTTCCTAGTGATTTGCCCTTGGAACATTTTGACACAACGGAGGTTGGCTAGCTACCTTGGTCACATTCTACACAGAAGGCGGTTGAAGAATCTCTACGTGTTTAAGGAACACACCTATGCCAGTTTCCTCATTATAGAATGGCTGCAGAGATGGCAACACAGGAGCACTGAGTTATTGTAAATGCTTCCTTTAGGCTAGAAATTGGTTTATCCTTGCTGTGGCAAGCTTCTTTCTTTATTGAGCACCCTCCCCGATAGCCTAACCTACGCTAAGGATGGAGACAGGAGCAGAAAACAATGTCTTAAAGACATTCCCACATGAGCATAACTTTCTGCAACCTCACTCAAGGGTTTTGTTTTGTAAATAAAAGCATTCTGTTTTAGATTGATAGTCTATCCAGTCTTATATTTTATCTTTTGCAGTAAATCCCACGTTTTCTGCATGGGAATATTTATTAATTTTTTTCCCCTTGTGTTGTCAACCTTAGAAGCAGTACTTGTAAACTTTCTAACTTCACTTGGTGTATGCTGGGACTTTAATTTATAAATTGACCTAAGCCCTACTCCCTTTTTGTGTAACACAATAAATTCTGACAATAGTATTATCTTTATTAATTATTTTAGGAAGCTATTTTATTAAAGTACATCAACAACTATATGACAAGTGTTTGTCTTGTCTGCCAATAATTTGTCATAAAGAATTTATATTGTACTTTTTTACACTATCATAAAGAGACATTTCTGGGTGATTGAATTTTGGAACTGATTTACAAATCTGTGTTGTTTTTTCCTTTCTATACCATAAATTTATATATATGCATAATAGAAGTATGTTATAACTCTCTCTGGCACGATTGTAAATGATATTGTATTGGATAGCTTTAGAAATGTCATAGAGTGGTTCTGAAATTATGTGATACGAGGCACACAAAAATGTTAGAAATTATGGAACCAATTTCAGCTTCATTATTTGGATATATATGAATTTAGGTAATGTAGACATATTTTGGGAAAGAATCTTTTCTAATTCTAGTAACATCAAGTCCATTAATTGTATTTGTTGGAGAGTATTTATTTATGTACACCAATACATGACTCATTATTTTTTGTTATCCAGTGTCACGAAATTTCCATTGATCAAGTACACTAAGGACCTTAAAAGTCCCTTTAAAGGTGTTGATTCTGTTGCCTGATATCATGAAGACGGTTTTATCTTTCCATGCAACATATGTCTCGTTGTATGAAGTTTTATAATTTTTAGCCCAAAGGAAAATTAGCCACCTATCTTCAAAGGAGCGCACAGCTGTATGATCATGCTGTCAAACTGCAACAGCTCAAATTTGGATGTATGCTTTTAGACTAAACTGGTGTATTTGTTATAGGAAGATAGTTGACATGAACCTGGTTATTAGGTGTGTCCACCTAGAGCCTCAGAAGACTGAGCCTCTTAGATTGAAATCATTTACAATGGCTATAAAAAACTCAATTAATTTATATTCATGTGATGAATAACAGTCAACACACAACTGTGTTATTTATATGAAAGGCATGCCGCCACAAAAAATATAAAGCTATTTTGGTATTTATTGTTTCTCTCTCTACTGAGGTTCTTTAGTTTTAAAATACTGTAGAGACTACCCGAGGAGAGTTCTCCTTGCTCTCTTTAAAGACATTCAATGAAATATGCATATGACCCACATAAGGATACCTAAGAGGAAAAGCTCTGGAATACTGCATTCTGGTATCGTTAAAAATCCCTTCCTCATTAATTCAATTTTCTTTTGTAAAAATGTTCCCACTACTGCTAGAGTAATCAGACTTTCGGATTTATGAGCTATTTTTATGTGAGTATTGTCTTAAAAGATAAAGCACCTTGATCAATAGCCAGGTAACTCTTCCAGTATCCTTTCAACACCCCATTAATCCAGTACATGAAATTATTTTTAATTATCATATTACCATGAATCTTTTTTTATGAAATGAAGAAAAAACTCTGATATCTTCTAAATGGACAGACAGGAGAGAAGTATAGAAGTAGGAGAAACTGCTTCTATCAATTTAGAACATCAACAACAAAATAGACAGGAAGAATGGGCTAATCTCTTACTCTAGAAGCACGGCCTCCAATTTCTAAGGAAGTTCCACGTGGTCTTTTACTAATGACTGCAAACGTTATTCTGTTGGGTTCAACCCAAGCAGAAAGTTTTTTTAAGAATTCTGTTAGAAGTTCAGCTCCAAAGAGAAGGAATAAGATATATTTTCTAATTTTGATTGGTATGTTATTGCTCTCTGGTTAAAAAAGCAAAGTAGATTAAACCAGATCAAGCAATCAAACACCAACCTCTTGGCTTGATGATGTGTGATCAATAAGACAATCTTTTCTGCTGTGAAATTACCACAGAAAAACTTTAGAATAAGAAAGTAAAATAAATGATTGGGATTCTTGAAGTAGAAAAATGTTCCAGGTTAAGTTCTGAAATTAAGAAAAAAGAAAAGAAAAATGGCAATTTTGCTTTGTTCATTGTTTGGAGCAATCCCTGTTCTTTGAGAAAATGAGAGAGTGATAATAACAATGTGGGAGGGAAAAAAATGAAAATGGCATCAACTTGTCAATAAAACTGTAAATTTTGCAACTGCCTTAGGCACTAAAAGAGTTATCAGTGTAAAAAAATATCTACAGCTTGGAAATAAGGCAGAAAAGCTGGGCAGCATGCTTTCAATATCATGTCGGGGCAAAGGCTGTCTAAAGATTGTCTGGAGAAAGTACTAAATTAATTTCTTTGTCATTATTGATCAAAAGTCTCATATAGAGTGGAGTTACTTGTTCACTTGTAGCTTTTGGTCCAGTAGAGATGCAAATGATTTCTGTGAAGCGTCACAGATAACTCCAAATATGTATGGCCTGTTGTACATTAAACAGTTTTAGACGTAATTCAGCAATCTTATCCTAACATTTCCCTTTTACATTGCCTGTGCTGTGAATACTCTGCCTTCTTAAATGCTTTGAACCAGTCACAACATTTTCTTGGTTCCCTCATTAATTGAGTTAAATCAAATCTAAGAGAGTAAGAGGAAACCGGAAAAGTAAAGGCATTTTCCTTATCAAATAGAGAATATTCCGAATAAGAATATTGACGTAGCCAACTTAATTTCATGAAACATCATCTTCCAAATCTAGGCTGATTCCGTATGGCTCAGTTGACAAAAAAAGACAAAAGAAAAGAGAAAACAAAATGAAACAAAAAATTAAACGTTTCATTCAAGATATTTCAAATAAAAATGCTACAAGTTTTTTATATTGCTCATCTTTTTCCCTGCAACAGTTATGTTCTAAGAATTCTTTCGGTAAGCATTAATGTATTTATAAAAGGACAGATCTCCAGGAAAAGAATGTCTAAAATCCAAAACAATTCAGGGAAGTAATTCATTGCACTTAAGGGTATTTGAACATGAACTTCATCTCAACATATATGGTGGGTTATCTTTTTAATGTATAGAATGAAGGTGAGTACGTTAATAATTTAATAGAAATTTTAAAAACACATTTTATGATACATTGGAATTAATAACTTTACAAATTATTATGGCGGATTTTAGATGATTTCTAATGTTATCAAATGTACTGGCTTCAAAGAAGTGAAAACCTGCTGTATTCTAAGGGGAAACATTTTAGGTGTAGAAAACAGCAGTTACAAATTAATATGCTGGGACCACACGAATGAACATGGGTAAATTGTACAATCGTAAAGTGAGCTAAGTAAGGCTAGGTGCACATTTAATCATCACAATAACCCTTATCAGCCTCATTTTACAGATGAGACCATTGAGGCTCAGAATAAGTGGTTTTTTATAAGGTTATTCCAGTTTTTAAATGGTGGAGTATTAAAACACAGACAAAAATATAGGAAAATATCTTTATTATCTTCTGGAGAATATGTTTATTATATTGGAGTTAGATAAGAATTCCTTTAAAAATATAAATGTACAACAGGAGAAATGAAAAGAAATACAAAGATTTTTAAAAGCTATTCAGTTTTCCTAAGAATCAATGGCATACATGTTAAACTAACAAGACATTATTTCCCAGTCATCAGATTTGTGGAAATTATTAAATCTGATGATATCTAGTGTTGGCTTGCAAGTGAGAACAGGAACCTCAGTGCAGTGCTAGACTGAGAATCAAGAGGCACAACCACTTTAGAAATTAATTGGACCACATCTAGTAAAATTGAAGTTTATATACCCTGTGACACAGAAAGTCTGTTTATAAGAGACAGACTCTTTCATTTATGGTCAAGCTGATGAGTAAAATCAGGTAACTTCTATCACTCTTTGTCCAAGACTAGAAAAAATAGAGACATGTAAATGCCTCTTTATAGGGAAAATAGATAAGTAACATGATTTAATTATTCAGTTTTGGTATTCAGTTGCATAATCCATATCAAAGCAGAAGTTTAAATAAACAAAATTCATCTACATGTATCACTATAAAGCATTCCAAACATATAACACTAAAAATCAACTTTCAAATGTTTATATACAATATTACATAGTTCATTAAAAATTTATAATTTTAAGTAAAAGTTCAAAAATTGCATTGATCAAAACTTTCAGTACAAAGTTAAATGATGGTAATACAAAGGAAAACTTTCATTTATTTAATTTTTCAAATTTTTTTCCTAATGATCCTTCTCTGAGAATAATATTGATTCCTGATTTATATATTTTTCTTGGTGTTAATCCTTGTTCTATTCATCTTACCATATTAATTGTTGAATATTATCTGCTTTTTAATAATATATATTGACAGTTATTTGCGTCTATTGATTAAGTGAAATAGTGATAGCAGAATAGTGAGAAATTGTCAACTTTGAGTAGTCAAATTTGGACGAGATAGGAGGACTTTCTAATTGATTGGAAGAGAGTATGAAAGAGAAAGAGGAGTCAATGATGATTCCAAGTTTTCTGCTTAAGCAATTTATGTTAAAGATGGCACTATTTACTAAAATTAGAAACACTCTCAGGTAGGAACAGGTTTCTGAGGGAAAATCTCTATTTTGCTTTTGCATGTCATAAGTGGGATGCCTACCAGATATCCAAGTGGAGTTGTCCTGTAGTAGACTGTCGGATAAACATGTGTGGAATCGAGGGTGAGGGTCTCATGTGGATATAGATCTGGAAGTCATTATTATTTAGTTACTATTTAAAGTCATGAGATGGACTTATTCACTTACCAAATGATTGTAGTTGTAGAACGGAAAAAGTTCCAAGAGGGGAGCACTCTGGTAGTAAGAAAAGGAGAAAGGTTTAATACCTTAGAAGTCAAGTGAAGGAAATGTTTCTAACAGGAGGCAGTGATTATGTTTAATTTATTCAAATGATGCCAAGAAGATGAATAATTGAATATCAGATTTGTAATGTGGAGGTTATTTGTGACATTGAGTAGTCAGAACAGTATAGATAAAGTCTTGATTAAAAGTGGAAAGTGCCTCTGGCAAACTCCTTTGAAATTTCTTCCTCTCAGAAAACAATGTCATAACTTTAAATGGGCAAAAGTCAGTTGATCCCCTTTGATTTTTCCTTGATAGATGTCTTTGTGGATTTTCAGGAGGAGTTTTCTGCTGTTCTCTCCAATCCTAGCATTCTATCTACTTGCTTTCTCCAGAGGATCTTTCATTTTTTAAAGATAGAATTTGTGGCATTGTTAGGTTGGGGAAATGCTCCCCTTGGCAGCTATTTGGTATCATTCTTGGGGTGGCAGAGGCCTCACAAGCACAGTTCTTCTGATCACACTTCTTGACTTCCTTACACATACAATCTCGTGGCCTCCTTGCACTCCTGGTATTTATTGGATCTGAGTTTGTGTTATTTCTGGAACTCCTTTTGCCTTTGTAGCAATTTGCTTTTATGTATATTTTGGGCTCTAGATTTCTCTGCGTTTGTGTCTCCATCAATTCCATCCATTCTACTTTCTGTATTCATGGAACTTATAAAAGTAGAATTCACTGAAGCCATACTTTCTTGCTATTCTGTACTGTTACTAATTTATTTTTACTTATATTTTCTGACCTTTTGGGGAATTTGGTTGCAGGGAAGGAAATACCAAAATTCTCCTTTAAAAATAGTTTTTAAAACAAACATGGTGTTTAAAAATCTTGGCTTATAAAAATATATACAACACAATAATTTTAAATGATGAATAGATTATACCTGAAGCTTCAATTCTAATGAAAAGCAATGTAAGGGAAATAGGTGAATTCACTTAAGCTGAAAAAATACTCTTACTGATGCCAAACCATAGATTTTATTTAGATTGTTATTGAGAAGTCAATGGGCTCTGAATAGAATTATTGCATTGAATATGAGAAGCAATATTATAAGATGCAATTCTGATTATACAAATCATAATTAACATTGATGATGAATAAAAAGGGAAATTTTTGTTAGCTCTCTAATCAGGTCAATGTTCAATTAAAGCACGTGTCCAAAAGATCGGCCACAAAGTATCAGAAAAGTGTCTAGAATTATTTCAACTATTTTATAATAACACCTGTTATTTGTGTGGGAAATAAACGCATAACACAACCTTGTTTTATTATATATATTACTAAATGTGTAAAAGGAAGTTTAAAAACTGCATTTGAGTGAAAATGAAATGGAAAAATGATTTGGGGTAAAGTTTATAATATTAATATGAAACGACAATAGTGTTTTATATAAGGCATCATATTACATCCTTCAATTCTCACAATAACACTTTAAGGCGTGTCATATTACTATTCTCATTAAGTAACTGGTCTAAAGCCACATAGCTTATTGGTGGCAGAAATAACGTTTGGAGCATGTAAGTCTGGCTCCAGAGTCCACATTCTTCTTTCAGAGAACGTAGGAAGATCCTTTACATACTTTTTTCTTTTAAATTTCTAAGCAACAGGATTCATCTTCAAAACAGAAAAAATGCAGTAATTAAGGCTTAATTAAGTGATAAGTAATGGGAGAAAGTATGGTCACTTACAATTTATTTATGTGTTGAAATACAGATGAATCAAATGCCTGAGTACTGAAAGAGCTTTTCAGTGCTACTATGGAACCAGCAGGGTTTTTCTTTCAGAAATTGAAAAATGGGAGAACTGTTGAGAGACTGGAGAGAAGTCAACGCCGCTCTTCTTTTAAAGAAGAAACAACAAAACTAAAAACTGTAAACTAAGAGCATAAGACAAATCTTTGATCAAACTCTAGGCTTGTTATAGAAACTTTGAGCACTTAGGAAAGAACATAGCATGGATGAGGTGTCACTATAAATTTGCTAAGAAAATAATGCCACTCAAAGAGAATTATTTTAATATCATCGATTTCGTATTTAGTACTTTGGAAAGCGAACAAGAGGAGCATGTCACCTCATTAGTTATATATCTTGAATTTTACAAATTATTTAACTAAAAAATTTATGGTTATTTTTCTGGTCATGGTAAAAGTTGTGATAGCATTGAGAATTGTTTAACATATTTGCATTACATAACCAAAATATATGATGGGTAAATAAAGGAAGTTCGTAGTGAACTTTCACTTTTCAATGTTTTTTATAAATATCTTTGAGGAAAAAGATTCCCATGTATGCTTAATTTCCATCTGACAATTTTTTTTAATTAAGAATCAGTGCTTTTAGGGAAGTGTGTGAAAATGGAGTTGGGAGAGGCGTCCCAAATTCAACCCTATTCACAACACATCTGTCCTCCTCAATGGTTTAGGATGGAGGAGCGACCTGGCTTAAGGGTTGATGCTATTGAGGGACCCTTCTGTATACAGTGTGAGGAAATGTAGGCAAACATATGAAGCTCGTCATCCAGGGAACCGGGTGACCATTGAGTCCAAGTACATGGGACATGTCAAAGAGAAAGTGGTAGTTTTTTAGTAGCCAGGTTGAAATCTCATTTCAATAACTGAAAATCTGGAGTGGATGGTAGCGTGAAAATAAAGATGGCAGGTGTTCTTTATCCAAGAGGTCTGGCAGCAGGTAGCAAGATCTGAGCTCCTGGATCAATTTCTTGCACCTAAGATGATTTCTTCATAAGTCTGATTTGTCATAGAGATAGAACTTGCTGTGGTCTCCTTTCTAGGATAGAAAGAGTCCATTTTTCCCTCCTGGGTTTCTGTCTGCTCAACTATGAAGTCACATATATTTTCTTAGTAGTTTCTTTTATTAAAATCTAGAAATTTAGAACATGAGCTGGTCCTTCTTTCAAATATTTTATCGCTGAATAGTATTATCCTGGCTCTAACACTAACTGCATGACCTTAGACAAGTTACTTAACCACATTTTGCCTTGGTTTCCTTTTCTTTGAAATAGACCGTGGGACAATATGAACCTCTTATTTCTGTGGCATAGACTAAGTAACTTGATTCATGTTAGCTGCTTGAAACAATGTGTGTAACCTGGCTGACACGTGGATTTTAGCCCAGTGTCAAATTTCTGACCTACCTAATTATAAGACAATAAATTTGTGTGTTTTAAGCCACTAAATTTGTGGTAATTTATTGCAGCCGCAATAGAAAACTACTATAGCTATGTTCCCTGTTATTACTTTGGAAAAGATTTACAAAAATAGCAAACATTAAAGGTGTTAAAAATTTTAAAATTTTCTCATACTTGTCCCTTGACTACTGCCACAGAGTGATCCTGGAGTGATTTGAGCATGGGATTTGAAGCAAGATTAGCGTTTAAGTTCTGGTCGTGTCTCTTATGCAGCATGTGGCTTTGAGCAAGTCCAATCTCTTTGAGCCTCATTTTCCTCATCTTTAAAATGATAATAAAATATTTACTTGTACTAAAGGAAATATTTGAAAAAAATATTTCACATTTACCAACATATAATAGGCAAACAATATATTATAGTTATTGTTTTCTTAGTTCTTTTTATTACTCCTAGAAATTCTAGAACAGACCTTGTTTACGCGATCTTTTGTTTCCGTACTACACATTAGGTCTCTGACAGCTAGGATACTCTGTTGTAGTTGGGGAAATTGTGGTTAGTATAGTTTTTATTTTATTTTTTTTAGGAAGATTAACCCTGAGCTAACTGCTGCAAATCCTCCTATTTTTGCTGAGGAAGACTGGCCCTGAGCTAACATCGGTGCCCATCTTCCTTTACTTTATATGTGGGATGCCTGCCACAGCATGGCTTGCCAAGCGGTGCCATGTCCACACCCGGGATCCGAACCCACAAACCCTGGGCCGCCAAAGCGGAATGTGCAAACTTAACCAATGCGCCACCTGGCCGGCCCCCAGTTTTTATTTTTAAAACCTTTTTTTTCCTTTGTTGATATTGACTAATATGGGTACATTTTGCTATTAATTATTTATTCCTAAAGCCGTGCAGATGCTGCTCAGTCCTCCTCTCTCTTCTAAAAAGTCCTCATTGCTGGCTAATATATTTCCATTCCAGAGAATAATCTGTGGAGGGCAGCCATTTGTGACATAGTGTGTCCAACATGTTCTCTCAGGCAAAGGACAAGTTAGTAATTCAGAGCAACTCCAGATTGATTATTCTTCCTCAAATTCTTTTTTCTTTACAACGAATGGATATGCTAAGTCATTTCCTTACATCTCACATTCCTTTTTACCTCAGATTCTCTATTAAAGGGGAAAAGGTGGAGCAATGAATTTCCCAGTTTCAACTCTGTCCTGGGTAGCTCCTGTGAATGTATGCTTAATGAGCAGGCCATGGAATTAATTAGTCATTACTTGATTTTTCATTCTCCTAAAAAAAATCAATCTCGGAATCTCTTTAGATTTTTTTATCAGGTAAAATTAGTTCCTTTCTTGTAGAAATTCTAGATATAATTAAGATGAAATGCTTAAATAATGCAGATCATTTTTGTGTATGTGTTTCATTTCAACCTCAATTACTTTTGCTCATTTTTTAAATTTCAAATAAATTATTCACATTTTTGCTGCATGCAGACTTTTCTCATTTAAGTATAATACTTTGTACCAATATTCCTCTATAATAATTACGTATTTCTGCTTAAAAATTTTAGATGTCTCCTTCATTTCAGTTCTTAGTTAACACAGAGATGCTTAGTGAATTACTAAAAAAGGATCATTAAGGCAACCGAAAGAAAATTGGAATCAACTCGACAATCAGAGACCATTTCCTACTGCTCCATATTTCAAGATTTATAGGAATACATATATGTGTGTATGTGTGTATGTATGTGTATTAACAGGAATACATATATATTTGTGTGATTTCATCAGTATACACACACATTCAAGCTGACATTCTACATCATTGTTAATTACCATGGCTGATCCAATTGATAATGCAGAAAAGATTTTTACCACAAAATTGATTTAATTACCAAACAGTTGCTTTTTATTAATCCTGATAATATTCTCCTAAAATTCTTTCATTGTCTCAAGCACAAATTGGCAGACAATTTGACTCTAAAAACTAGATTTATCAAGCAACCCAAGGATATACTAATGTGCTTTTTATTAGTCACCCAATTAGAATTTATTGAATGCCTACTTTGAACCAGGACATGTGAGGTGTCTCTGAAATAATAGAAGTCAATACTTAAGTACCAATTTCAAATTTACTTAAATCATATAAAGAGGCAACATTATTTCTATAACTATATCTATAGTAAGGTTGCTCAGATAGCAAGTGAAAGGGTGGACCTACGCTTGGAGTTTATCCGTTAAAGGTGTGTCACACATTTGAAAAACATTCATCATGCGTGTAGCACTAGGGAAAACATCGTGAGAATCTTCACTACAGCACACGAAATTTACAAGAGAGCTTCATAGTAGGTGAATAGGAAAGTGTGGAATTCAGTTGTTAAATAACAACAATCAAACAAAAATTCATAAATGAATGAAACAAAAATCGGGCAAAACTTCATAGAACTGGACTCCTATGGGCTTACATTTCAATGAAGAATTCCAGCTCCAAACCATCTTTAGTCACTGGATCTCTTCTTTTCCCTTGCCCATATTGCTTCTAGGAATGTAAGGCCTATCCCTGAACACCAACATGAGGGACACGTGGTTGCTGTGTTGGGATGGAATGGCCAGTGCTTTGAAGCTACATTGACTTTGGTTACATCCCATTTACCACTTAACACTGGTAGGATGTTAAGTTAGTTACTCATCCTCTCTGAGGTTGCTTCCTTTATCTGAAAGTTGATATAATAATATCTATTTCACATTGTTGTTATATCTTTAAAGAACATAGCATAGTGTCTGGTATACAATATGTGCTCATAAATATAGGGTCCCTTATTTTGCTTCCTGCCATTTATGGACAGACTTTCCATACACATGTGCCTGACTTGATTTCTCAGTATCTCCTCACATCATTGTAACTATGCTCTCATCTATTGGAGCATTTCCAGAAAGAATTTAAGAAAACCAATCTTGTGTTTCACCTATTTTTCTTCACTTTGGCCATTCTGCCTGCTGCTTCCAGGAAGCGTATTTCCAGGTTCCCTAGCAAGAACCTGGTGTCCAAAGTCTCCTCAAAGGAAAAAGAACACATTCCTAAATGGGAAAGTGGATTTTCAGACCCTGGGGGCTCTGAATCTCTAGGTAATTACTGAACAATAAGAACAATCTATGAAAGTCTATCCATGGTGCTGATGTATATGGAAAAGTTTGAACAATTGTGTTTTTACTGCTTTTTGATTACAAAATGTAGCTCAGCTATCAAATTCTAAGCTGTTGCACAGGTTAGACTTGATTACCTTCTCTGAAAACAATCATTGACTGTAACCAAAAAGGTCAGGAAGCATATTTCAAATAAGTAATTGGTGTTGGCCAAAGAAATATAAAGAGAACTTTGATTTGTGAATTTCCTCATTGAAATCTCCTTTTGGGAGAACTTATACCTGCATCATATACTCTAAGTTCTACAAGTGAAAATATTTGACACAGCAGAGACAGATGAATGAATGAACATGACAAACTTGACTCTAAACAATTGTAGATGTTGACACAGGGAATAAACTTTTCAGGGATCTCAGATAATTAAGTATATTATTTAATCTATTAGATTTTAAAAGATAAATATGTAATTGTTTAAAAAGTAACATAATTAGTATTTTAGAACAAATTTATGTCACTGCATTTGGCACTCATGGGCCATTTTAAAATTGTCGTCGTCTTAATAGTTGTCTACATTTCTTTATACTGAGAAGTATCTACTATATTCATAAGACCCTACCAGGTGTTATGTGTATTATTAAAAGTATAATATACAGTCAGTGTTTTAAAAAACATAGAATGTGAATAACACAATGCCACAAATAAAGAACTATCACAAGTTCAACAAAGGATTCAGTGAAGAGGTAAAGCTTGAATTGAATTTAAAAGATGGATAAGATTTATAAGTGGAGCAGGGAGAGTATTCCTTTCGGGGCGATAGGGTGCATAAATGTAGAAATGAATATTGTTCCTTCAAGAGTTCAGCATTTTTTAGCTTAAATGGCAGGTTTTTTGAATCAGAGGTAGTAGTTTTACTTTCAGAAAAGATATAGAATTATCAAGCAATATGTCCAAAGTCAGATAGCTAAAATGATTGATTTTTAAACGTTGTCTGTCTTCCCCAACATGGTTAAGTTCCGTGGATGCAGGAATGTTCATCTATTTGATATTTAAAAAATAAATATGCCAGAATTATAATAGGCTTTTCAAATGGGGCAAGAATTGGAGGTTAGGACAAAAGTTAGCTATGATGTTAATCAAGGTCTGGATTTGAGTGGCTCTTAACATGCTTAAAAGCCTTTAACTGTTTATTCAGTTACTGATAAAATTGACTTTGGTAAAAATGATGCCAAATCTCAATAAATCATAAGCAAATTAGAACACAATGCACTGTTAAAATAAGCCCGTCCTTTCTGTCATTTCTATTTGACATGAAGCTTTTATTTATTTTTGGACGATCAACATATATTTATTTTAAGAAGTTCCACATTCTTTTTTTTAAAGGCAAAGTCTTTCCACATTGGTTCTTTTTTGAAGTGGTTGGGGGTTGAGGAAGACAGGCCCTGAGCTAACATCTGTGACAACCTTCCTCTAGTTTGTCTGTGGGATGCTGCCATAGCACGGCTTGATGAGCAGTGTGTGGGTCCACACCCAGGACAGGAACCTGCGAACCCCGGGCCACTGAAGCAGAGAGCATTAACTTAACCACTACCCCACTGGGTCAGCCTACAACATTCTTAAAATAGCATTGGATTAAATATAGTTACAATAAAGATATTCATTAAATTATAGCTAATCAGACTTTTATGTGCTATCCCAGATTTTGCAGTTAGAAAGGATCATATATAATATTTTTATATAAATGCCATATCCAAGTAGTTTAGAGAAAATTGACTTAATCTTTTATATATATTAAAAGTATTCTCAAGGTAAAATCTCTAACTCTCCCTCCCCTATATTGTAATTCATTGTTTAAGGACACTCACTTTAATGTAAGACAAATCTGAGCTTGAGTCCCAATCATGAATTTACTAGCTATGTGACATTGGATCTATTATTTAGTGTTTCTTTCTTTTTTATTTTTTGAGGAAGACTAGCCCTGAGCTAACTACTGCCAGTCCTCCTCTTTTTGCTGAGGAAGCCTGGCTCTGAGCTAACATCCATGCCCATCTTCCTCTACTTTCTATGTAGGACGCCTACCACAGCATGTCTTGCCAAGCGGTGCCACCTCCGTACCTGGGATCTGAACCGGCGGACCCCAGACTGCTGAGAAGCATAACGTGCGCACTTAACCTCTGTGCCTTTGGGCCGGCCCTAAGTTTCTTTTTCTTTGGTTTTTTTTTTTTTGGTAAATGAGGATAATAATCATATTTCCTTCATTGGAAGCATTGAGAGGATTAATGGAGATAAATAATGATGTAAATTAAGTTATTTAACACAGCGCTCTTACAGATAGTAAACATTTAAAAAATATTAGATACTTTTATTGTTTCCCACAGACATTGGGTAATATTTGGAGGAAATCTGTAAGAATTCTGATTTTTAAATAAATATCTGAATATATAAATTTTAAAAATCTAACAAAATAATAACGATCATAAATAACTCCTCAGTAACTCTGGGATTTGGGAATGCTCTTGAGACTCTTACAAACCCATAGAACATGGGATCATTGGAACTACTGTAATCTGATACTTCCGTTTTACACTTGGAAGACCAGAGTCAGAAAAGTTACTTTGTTTGCACAGGCCAGGTAACATGAAGTTAAATATTCTTTTCTGTAACAGCCACTGTTTAAAAATACTGAAATACTGCAATATGAGCTCAAGTCAAATATTTAAAGATAAACACATCTGAAAATGGCTGACTGAGTAGTTGAAGATTACCAGAGATTTATAGCATATTGCATTTATGCACATATATTCCATCAAAGAAGTTTGGCCAAAATGTGATACTACAGAATATATTTGAAATGTCACAGTTACTATAACTTGGGTCATTATTATATAATTTGTATACTGTACACCAAATCTTGGTCCTAGAATTTAGTTATAAGGGATTAAATTATGGTATTGTATATTATGTCATATACGTAACCTGGAAATTCCAGGACATACTAATGTCCATAAACTTTATTTTTTTTTAGTAAAGGTGATATTTTATACATAAAGTCAAGTAGGACTTAAAAATTTTAAATCTTCCTATAAATAAACTCAAAAAAACAAAAATGCTTTGTCAAGAGTCAAAGATTACAAAGGACAATCTATTCATATGGTATTAATTTTGATCTTCAACTCAGATTTGAAAATTTTTCATTCCATTAGAAATATCAGAAAGATTGTGTCTGATATCAAATATATTAAAACATTAGATATAAAATAACATTCAGATAAAACATTCTGGTATTTCTTTTCTTTTCGTGATTTAAGTAAAGAAATTATAATGTCAGTATCTTGCTTAAATTCCTGATTTATCGTCATGTAATAGCATACAATTTTTTCTGCGTGAATGGAGCTCAGAGTGAACATTAAGATATAATTAGAGGTGTTTGTGTTCAAAATTCGCATTTTAAAACCTAGGAGATGTGTAGGAAGATTATTATAGTCTTAATCTATCCACTCTATTATTTGAAATAAATGTTGGGGATAGTTACAATGAAATTGCTGGAGCAGATTCTGATATCTCAAGTAAATTAAACCTCTTTCATCTAAACATTGTTTGTTGTTCCATTGTTCTGAACCACACGTAAAAGTGTCTAAATATTTTTAAATATATAATCCAGTTTATAAACCAATATCATGGTGTTTCTGAATTCAGATCTGTCAAAAGGACAACCAGGAATGTACAAAACTCCTGACTTAGATCATTTTTAATGTGAGCTTTTACTGCTTGCTGGCTCTGTTCCTTAGGACAGGTCACTGGACATATACTATGCTTAGTGATATCAGGTGAATTACTCAGAATTCTTTTCAGTGGTAAAAATGAGTTTGCATTGAGACCTGATAAGAGTTTACAATCTCTACAAGAACTTGCTATGCCTTGCAAAAATATACAAGACGCAGAAAATTTAAGGAGTAGAGTTTCACACTGTAGAATATGTTTAAAAGTCATTTTTGAAGTTGTTTTTTTTTTTTTACTTAGCATATTAAATGTTCCTATAACTGTAGATAACAGTTATAACATTGTAATGTCAATGCTACTATGTCACAATAATATTTCTAGTTTAGCATAGGACAAAACTTTTGATACAGAAAAGAATGGATGGGGGCAAGCTGTATAATTTATCCTCCAAATTTTGAGAGTGGAGGGTAGCTATAAATAACAACGCTAGGACAAGAGTAAGATGGAGCCATCCTAGAAAAAATGTATTCCAATTTTCTTTTTTTAGACGATTCAAGAGTTCAAAGGAATTTATATGATTTGTCATTAGGGGTAGAACTAAAAGGAAAACCCACAGCTGAGTTTCTGGGAATCTTAGTAGCCACTTTGAAGTGCTGAGGATTCAAACAGGTCATATCAAAGAATTCTCAAAATATTTGTATCTACTTAAAAATTTATTTTTATCAAAGAGTATTTTTTCCTATTAACATCACAGAGGAAAGTGCAGGCAGTCTTTGCTTTGTATGGTTCTGATATGCACAAATTTCAGTTACAGAGCTTCAGTTAAATACCAGTCCTCTGATGAGTTTCAAATTTCCATACCACAGTATAATGACAGTGACTAAAAGCATAAAGTACAAATTTCTCTGCTAGCTCTTTTTCTTTTGAGGAAGACTAGCCCTGAGCTAACTACTGCCAAACCTCCTCTTTTTGCTGAGGAAGACTGGCCCTGAGCTAACATCCATGCCCACCTTCCTCCACTTTATACGTGGGACGCCTACCACAGCATGGCTTGCCAAGTGGTGCCATATCCGCACCCAGGATCCGAACCTGCGAACCCCAGGCCACTGAGAAGCATAACGTGCGAACTTAACTGCTGCGCCACCCGGCTGGCACCCTCTGCTAACTCTTAAGTCCACAGTTTATAACAGATGCACATCATGATCAGTAAACAATCATAACTTTATTCAAAGTCTGTCAGTGGTTGGTCACTGTGCATCTCTTATTTAGTTCACGTACAGAGAGCAAAACACGCGTAGTTGTGTTGCCTCCTTGCTTCCCAGTGATAAACCCAGTTGACATTCTATAAAAATTAATAATTGAAATAGAGAATTGGCCAATAAATATGAAAGTGCAGCAAGGAAACAAAATAACAGTGGAAGTGAAATTTGAATTGGATGGAAATGAAGTTATAGTAGAAATAGCTGAGTGTGGGAATGTTGACACTGCCACTGTTCCAAAGACTAGATACGCAGCCAGCGGAACTTAATGAAGGTGAAATTGTCAACATAAATGAGGAAAGTGATCTTGATGAAACGATGAAGATGTCCCAGAGGAAATGACACCAGCAAAAAGCTTCACATTAAGAAACATTTGGAGGTATTTCATGGCATGAAAATGCAAAGAATATAATATTGGAGCTGATTCAAACTTAAAAAAAGATTAAGTCAGTTTGCCAAGAATAGGAAGACAAACACTCTTCAAACTACTCTTGTGAAGTTTTTTACCAAGAAAACACTTTAATTCTTGATTATAATGTTTTAAATTACAGTGTACAAAATAAACATTAGTTTTCCACTTCCCTATGCATTTATAACTGACGTTGACAGTTTTTAACATTTTGACAAAAATTTTTAAAGGTCATTGAAGTCACAACTTTTCCTATTTTTTAGGATCTCTCAGCATGTTTTCAGTCTGCACAATTATTTTATGCTCCCACAATACCATGGAAAGTGAGGACTGCTTTTAATACATAATATATTTAACCAGATTTCTTTTTTGTTATGGTTTGTTTCTATTATGTTGACAATTTTCGTAATTTTTAATTTTGATATAATTTTGGATTTACAGAAAAGTTGCAACAGTAAAAGGAACTCCCAAATACCGTTTACCCATATTCAGCAGTTGTTTACATTTTACTTCATTTACCATTCTTTGTGTCCTCCTCCTCTTCACCTCTTTTATCCTTCTTGATCTTGCCAATTTGAACCTTGTAGGCTATTTGGTTTTATAGAATATCCCTCGATATGGGTTGGTCTGATGTTTCCTCATGGTTATATCAGGGTATGTGTATGTTTTGGCAGGAACACCATGGAAGTGAGGCTGTGTTCTTTCTGGTGAATCTTCTTGTTTTGTTTGGTTTTGTTTTTGCTGGGGAAGATTGGTCCAGAGCTAACATCTGTGTCAATCTTCCTCTATTTTGTATGTGAGTTGCTGCCACAGTATGGTCACTGATGAGTGGTGTAGGTTTGCACCTGGGAACGGAACCCAGGCTGCCCAAGTGGAGCACCCTGAACTTAACCACTAGGCCACTGGGCCAGCCCCCCAGATCTTGTAGTTTTATCCCAGACTGATGATGTTAACTTCAATTACTTGGTTGAAGTGGTATTTGCCAGACTTTTCTATGATAAAATCACTATTTTTGGCTTAAACTATAAATTTGCAGGGAGGATTTGTAAATATCCTCTTTCTCATTAAAGGTTAACCCACATGCTTTAGCATCCATCAATGATACAATTTTTGGTTTTTAAATACAGGTAAGACTAAAGGATAAAGATAATTGGACTATAAATTGCCATCATCTTTCTGTGGAGTAACTTGACAGCAAGTACCAGAAGTTTAACAACTTAAATATCTAGTAATCCTTTTTGTGGAAATCTGACCTAAAAAAATAATCATTGATTTATTCATCTCAGCTATATTTAAAATAGTGAACATTTTGAAAAAAACTAACCTATAAGCAGGAATTATTACATCAATACAATGGAATATTAGGCAGGCATTTAAAACTATACTTTTTGGAAATATTTAATGGTCTATAAAATTATTTAGCATACAAGGTTAAATAAAAAATAAGTCAAATTATGAAACAGTATGTGGATTATAAAAATTTTTTTACATACATGAAGTATTTTATTTGTGATGAAAACTGGAAGTTTATTACATGAAGTTAGTAAAGAGATTACCCTAGATTAGTGACATTTTATGTAATATTTTGCTTTTTCTAAAATTTATTGTTTAATTCTATAATACTGTCTAAATTAAAACAGAATTTAAATATTTTTGTGAGATAAATTTTCTATTTTGAGCAAGGAAAATATTATGAGTGTTTTCAGTAATATTTTCATTAACATTGCACAATATAAATTTGATTTTATCTGTGCTAAATAATCAGTTATTTGCAATGTTTAATTCACTTCTTTGGCCAACTCCTTCTTTTGGGGGAGTAGGTGGAAAGAATGCCAACTCCTGAATAAGAGAGGCCAGTTGAAAATAAAGACAAAAGAATTTGATCAAAATTTATTTGCTTATAAAATTATGCATTTGGAAATAGCATAAAAATTTAGCATTAAATTAATAACCAATTAATAACTTTTCATCCTTCCTTCTAGGAAAAAAAGTCCTATTCTCCTCAAATTTCAATTAGTATATTTTTAGAATTTATCATTAATTATTATTCTTTAAATGGGAATTCATTCATTTTTGATGTAGGTATTTCACATACAAGAAAAATTCAACTACTATTTTTATTTTTCAATTGTATGACTTACCATTGTTTTATTGTAAAATATCATCATATTTGTATATTTTCCAAGGTTCTTCGTAACACGTTCCCTGCTTTCTCATCTCTCTGCAATTCTCATTTATATTGCCATAATTTGTACTTCTGTCTTGTGCTTAATGTCTTTTCATTCTTGGCACTCTCTCTGATTTGTTCCCTGAACTTGCTACTTTTCTTTTTACATTGTCATAACTTTGCATATGCTCACAACTCCTACTTTTCCTTCCAACTTCCATTCAAAAGCAGCCTCTCCTGAGAAGCCCTCAGTTGATAGTTTTGGCTTCGCTTGGCTGATTTATACCCTCACAGTGTACTGTAGCGTATGTATACCTTTATATAGCAGTTTCCACACTGCAGTGCAATTATTTGTTTGCACGGTTATCTCTAACTCTATTGGGAGTTTCCCAAAACAAATACAGTACGCTTTCTTTCCATCTCCAACAAATTCCACAGAGACTGATACACCAAATATTTAACAAAATGCTGGAAATATTAACTAATTGGCAAAATTATGATGAAATTTCTTTACAAAGCTTATTTTTTGAGCTCACCAAAATTTATATAGCATCTATTTTCAAAATTAAATATGATTTAATTCTACTATTCATTGTTAGTGTAATAGATTCCCGATTGACAGGTGTTAGGAAGTTATCTATTTATTTTTTATCCTGATTCTAGCCTATGTTTATACTGAACTGTTAAATTGTTATTCTTTCCTGAGCCAGAATCTGTCCAGTTCAACAAAAATGTATTATGTACAATTACTTACCATGTGCCTGGGAAAATGCTAGAGGTGGAGTGATTAAAGAAGAAAATTTCCCTAACCTTTATAACATAACAAATTTCCCAGGATTATAGTATTTGCCCTCTAAGACAATGCATAGCTATTAGTAAGTAGAAAGGAAGTGAGGATAATGAAAGAGAGGAAAGAGATCAAGGAAATTATCATAATTCTAGACATCTGTAATTTTGCCAAACAAAAATACGTCAACTAACCTAGAGACCTCTTTGTCTTGTATCCTGTTACTTATCACTTCTCTGTAAGACAGAATAAGAATGTCTGTCTTGTCCCTGGAGCTCAACCAGGAGCCGTAATAACCTTGAATGATGCAAGGTAACCCTGAGTCTCTAAGAAAAGTGCAAGGAAAAGAATTTGCAGTAGTATAATCAGACTTTAAAGAGGCTTTAATTTCAAGTTTAAAGAGAACAAGTTAGATGTTAGAGATATTGTGGAAATTTAAATTTAATACATTTAATGCCTAACCATGTAATTAATATTTTTTCAAGAAAATAACATACTCAAAAATATGTAAGGAACAATCACTAACTATATACCTGGGGTAACTGGAATCAAAAACATGATATTTAGGTCCAGAATGAACAACCGTATTTTCAGTTGGCCTGTTCTCAGAAAGCTGTGTGTCCTTCCGGTAACTAAGAAAATTCAATTTGCGCTAGGATATGATGAGATAAATAAGATTATATCATGAACACTCTCCGGTGAATAATGGCATAATTTTCCTTGTAAATATTTTTGAAAGCTTTCTGTTTTAAAAATACATGCACGAGAGTCCTCTGCTTTTGAAGGACACGTTAGGGAAGATTTTTCTTTTCTTTTTTTTTTCCCCTTCTAAAATGTGGAGATGGTTGAAGAGGCTAATTTAGGACAGTACATCCTGGTGTCCCAACCAGCTTACTTCCTGCAGAAGTCGGTCACTTTCTGTAGGCACCACAGCTATTTGAAGCTTATCATCTGACCTCACAGCCCATATTTCTATATCCCTTAAAATAGGAAGTACTTTGTGAAATGACTGCACACTGATTGACCTCCTTCCCTCAAGCCGCTGTTACCTCCCACAATCCTTCCATTGAGCCAATAAGGTCAAACATAGAAATGGATCTAAAGTATTTGAAGCCCCTTTGATTCCATTGTCCAGTGGTTTCCATTTTTTTTAAGCAGCGAGACTTTTTCTATAAAAAAAATTAGTAGGAAGTCAAATTTATAACAGTGTTAAAAGTGGAGCAGTTCTATTTGAAGAAGGGGTAGAATTTCTACCTGCCCTCTTAGAACTCTCCCTCTGGCAGTTTCTCAGGCATTTTCTCAGCATCTCCTTGTATCCATCATGGACTGTTTGAAAGCTATTAGAAAACTGGAAAGAATGGAAAAGCCAGCAGCCAATGGAAGGCAAAATAGCTACAGGCAGATCTGTTTTCTTTACTAATACTTAAAAAATCTTTTGCATTTATGCAGGCTCTCTGCCTGGACACTGAAGGAATTTGAGTTGGCAATTCCTAACTAAACTTTCCATTCTTTATCTTCTCTTTTCCCACACATTGACTTCTCCATTTTCTTCACTTGCAATCTTGTTCTATCCTAGCTAAAGCCACTAAAATCTGCAGGCAGTTTGTTGGTGCAACACTATTGTGGGAATAGCCTACTGATGCAACACCTACCCCCATTTTTAAATTATATAAAGACAATTTTTCTTGATTCCATCTACATGAAACATACTGGTTGTGAGTTAATGCATATCATATACACCCATCTAAATCATCCTCCGGAGTGTGAAATAAAAATATCCAAATGCCTATTAATTATAACGAATATCTTGTCCTGAGACTTAACCAGTTCAAAATTGAAGCAACGATTTCCTTTCCCACCCCTCTTACGAATCAGCTTCTTTACAATTTGGTCTCTCTCTTGGTATCATTTCGCCTATTGCTTAAACCAGAACCAGGGGAGCACCACTAACTCATTTCTCTCTCCATTATTACTCCATCCAATTATTCACTAAGAGCTTTGATACTTTTTCAAAAATATCTCTTTAATATCCCTCCTTTGTCCTTTCTACTTTATTGTAACCTCTTGTTAAACATCTTATATTGTCTTTGCCTGCTGGCCCACTCTGTGTGATCCTCCAATCATTTCTTTCTTTTTTTTTTTTTAAAAGATTTTATTTTTTCCTTTTTCTCCCCAAAGCCCCCTGGTACATAGTTGTATATTCTTTGTTGTGGGTCCTTCTAGTTGTGGCATGTGGGACGCTGCCTCAGCGTGGTTTGATGAGCAGTGTCATGTCCGCGCCCAGGATTCGAACCAACGAAACACTGGGCCGCCTGCAGCGGAGCGAGCGAACTTAACCGCTCGGCCACGGGGCCAGCCCCCAATCATTTCTTTTTTTTATTGCTACTACAATCTTCTGAAAACCTAAGACTGATCATGTCATGGTCTTTGCTAATATCCTCAGTGCTCCCCCACAGGATATGTTAAGCACGCTAAGCATGTCTAAGACACCTTAACATGGCAAGCTAAGTGGTACATAGGTAACCAAGCCTGCCCTTATGGTTTCATCTTCTGCCATTCCTTCCTTCTTGCATTATGTATTTCATCCTGCCGTCAAGAACTCCTTACTGTACTTGAATTTTCTGTGCTTCTGTGTGTGCTTCTAAATGCTTTAAGCTTTTACATATGGTCTACCTACAACATGCTTCTTAATGATTTGCCTTTTTGTCTCGTTAAGTATTACTTATCATTCCACAATCAATTTTCCAACGTAATCTTATCAAAACTCCTTCTCTAGGAAGATTTATCTGAGCAAACATCCCTCATTCCCCTACCTAGTTTTCATATAGTCTGGATTGGAACCTTTCTATAAGTTTCTCTATCTCACTTATAATCTTGGTATTACCTCCCTTATTCTAATTATTGTATCATATTATGCTTATATTTTTCTTTGATTTAATACCAGAAAATCATAAATACTTTTGATTTAATAGCGTAAATTATCCTACCCAGGATTCCCTTTTACACTGATTCCCCTGGTACCTACAACAATGTTGGTACATAGTAGGCGCCATGAGTGAATATAGAAAGGGAAGAAAGGGGTCAGTAATATAAAAAGAAGTTGTCAGTTCTTCCTTTAATTAATTTAAATCATAGTTGTTTACATACGTTTCACCTTGGTGTTCTCCTTACAATTGAATTGCCAATATATTGGAAAAGAAAATGTAACTACTTTTGACAGATTCTACATTCTGCTTAAATGTAAAATGTCTAATATTTAGTAAATTTTGCTTCTGACAAACATACAGTTGATGTAATGATATTGAAAATCCAAGGACAGAAAGGGAAATAAGAGTTGTAGAGCGTCTGTTATACATCAGATGGTTTTGTAGGGCAGGCAAATTTTTACCTTTACCTTATTAGAGTTTTTTTCAACTGGGTCTGAGAATTGAATTGACGTAAGACCAGGAGATCTGGAGATCAATAGGAGAAAAGCTTACAAATTTATTTAATACAAGTTTTACGTGACATGGGAGCCTTTAGAAGGAATGAAGGCTCAAAGAAATGGTGAAACCTGCTTGCTTTTATATTAGGTTGAACAAAGAGAGGCAATTCTGGAAAAGTAACTAAACTTTGTGAAGAGGCTAAAGGAAGATAAGAATTATTTTAACAAGGTCTGTTTGTATAGAATTCTGTCTGTCTCAACCTTTTGTCATTGATGATAAGAATGTTACTCTCCTTCAGGTATAAGGAATATCTTTCACATGAGAATTTCATCACCTGCTTTTAAGAAAAAGAAGGAAAATCTGAATGTTTTTCTTATACTTGCCGTTTTTCAAGTGTCTTTAAGTCAAAATTGTCAATATGCGAGAATGGCATATTTTGGGATGGCATGTTCTGAACTTCAGTTTGCATATGCCAAGTATGTGTAATCTTTAAATAATGTGGGATAGTATGTCAAAGCCCATACTTAATGTAATTATTCAATACAGTAGACTGGAATGACAAGGTATTATCTAGTAAAAAATAAAGAGAATTCCAAAAAGTATAGGGGTACCAGATATAATGAGCAGTCCCCACCCTTAGGGCTAAGATAGAGCAGCCAGTGAAGAACCTTGCCTCCAGGGCAGAGATCAGTGCTTTTTGGTGAGACTTCTCCGTGAACAGCAGTGAAATTGCTCTGGTGGCATGGTGGGGAACATGCTGGAAAGTTTTCTTTTAAGGTGCTAGGAAAATCTGTTCATGGGGAGGTGTCTTGCTGGAGACACTGCTCTATGAAACTGCCTAGGAGGTGCCATGGGAAGCTGCTGGATGCTGCTGGCCGCCATGCACTGCAGGAGCCCGATGCCAGCAAAGGTGTGCACCACAGGAGCTGGCAATACAGGAGCTACATGTGCTGCAGGAACCAGCCCAGAGGCCCACAGAACTGGTAAGCAAACCCTTTCCTCCTGCAATATCCCTCTATTACTCTTTACTGATAGGTGACAAAGGAAAGCTATTTAAAGGACCCAGTTCCGTTTTTCCAGAGCAGGCAATTAAGAGTGAATTTGGAGCTGAAAGGCAATAAATTGATAATTGGTAGAGTAGGTATTACCATCTACTTTTTTTTTTTTAAAGATTGGTACCTGTGCTAACATCTGTTGCCAATCTTTTTTTTTCTTCTCCTTCTTCTCCCCAAAGCCCCCTGGGTACATAGTTGTATATTCTAGTCGTGAGTACCTCTGGTTGTGCTATATGGGACACCACCTCAACCTGACCTGATGAGTGGTGCCATGTCCATGCCCAGGATCCGAACCAGCGAAACCCCAGCCACCAAAGCAGAGTATAGCAACAACCACTCTGCCACGACCTGGCCCCTACCATCTACTTTTTTAAAGCTGAGGTCAATGAGTCTTAGAGAGGCTTAGAAAGGCTCTAAGCTCAGGCATCTTTGGAACTTAGGAAAGATTATGGTGGTGAGGGAAGGATGTAGGTTGGATAATAAATGACAGAAGATATTTGTTTTGAGATTTCTGGAATGATTCCCCAACTGGGAAATGCACTGCTGTCAATACAAAAGATTAATTTGTTTCTCAAGAAGGATAACCTTTATATGTAGATATCACATTACCTTAAGGTCAAAAACCTCAAACTATCACTACTTCCATTGATTAATAATTATTGTCTGAAATGTATAACATTAAATATTCTAAACTAAATTCATTTGCTCATCCATTCAATGAAAATTACTGAGTGATCATTATGTGACATATACAGTATCATTCTAGTGTCTGTGATTTTATTTTTGACATTATGTGATAAAAATATAAATACTATGTTTTCAACTTGATTTTCAATTCTAAAACTCAATTTAACTTTCAATGTTAGATATCATCATTTTGTTTTCTGAGTGACAAAAACGCAAAACAAAACAAGCAAAAAAGTCAAAATCCTACCATTTATCAAGATAGCCTTCAGTTTTTAGAAATTGAGGGTTGAACTTACTTTGAGATTGTGTGATGAATGATTTGAGTTTTTCTGTGTTGTTTCTTACAAAGTTTTACGTTTCTGATAATTAGTTTCTGCTTTGGGAATGTCAGTATGTTCAGATAAATGAAGTAGATCTTTATCAGAAAGACTCTAAAAATGTTAAGAAATACAACATATTCCAGAGAACAGCAGTATCCCAAGTTGTAAAAGAAAGTAAATGACACCCATGGTCAGTTTAAATTCTTTTACCTTAATGAGTAAGGTATTGAAGGGTAAAATAATTTTTTCCACAGGGAACCTACACATGCTCAATAGATTAGAATTCACTCAATCTTCTTTGAAATACTTTTTTTCCCATGCGCAACATAAATATTTCCTGTCACTTATAATTTTTAAAAATAAGATTAATTTTTTTCTTTAACCATAGCCATTTTGGTCTTCTTTCTTGCAGAGTGCATTATTCGCTCAACAGAAAATAACTGTTGGCTGTACTTCCACATTGTAAAATAGAGAGACTAGTAACAAATGTTCCATTATGTCAATCTTCTTGTCACTTGTCAAACTGTGAATCAGGTCACTGTAGTTCATCTGACTGAACTAGAATGATCATTTGAATCTGTCATTTTCAAAAGCAATGAGAAGTTTTCTGTATTTTTCCGTTTTCCTGGAACTTGTCGGTCTCTGGTCATACCGTTTTAGCAAGTAAAACTTTTGATAGCTGCAGGAAACTACAGTCACCTGAGCCTGTGGCATTTGGTGCAATGTATCATTTATACTACAGTACTTAAAATCCATAGAAACGGCATCAGGAACTGTAGCTGCTCTGAAAGTAGCCCTTTCTTAAGTTAAATGACTTTGAAGAGTCAACATTTATAGTAGTAAGTAGCATCTGACATTAAGAATCTGGTGAATTACTCTATCATTGATACACTTGCAAGAATAGAATCTAATCTGTAAAATACACTGGAATCCCAAAATGTATCTTAAGAATTGGAATTTTAGTAACTATGCATCAACCTTTAAGAAAGATAGTTTCCTAAGAATTCTTTTATTTCATCTATATTGTGAATCTATGATATACATCAGATGTGCTTTTGAATTTCTCTTAGATTTTAAAAGCTTTCTCTCTGTCCTTCCTCCCTATTTTCACTGACTTTCCAGAGATTCAGTAAAATATTAAAAATCTTCATGAGTGATGGTCTACAAATAGAATGTTTTGATTATTCAAATATCCTTGTTCTAGGTGGCTTTATTTGTCAAAAACAATTCCACTTCAAATCTTAAAGTTTAAGTTATCTCTATGTTTATTCTCCTACCTTATGAAATATTAAATGTATAATTAAAAATATTTGTAATACTTAATGCATAATCACACTATTCTGTATAGTACCACCTTTGTCACAGCAATTTCCATACAACTTCTATAAGCATGTGTCTTTCCTAAATTGTGAAAGCTGTTAGTGTAGATGCTTCTATTAATTATGTGTGTTCCCTAGCATTTAGCACAATATCTGCCCTCAAAATAAATGATCTTATGGCAGTTATCTTACAGTCACTATCCACCACCTAAATTATCCAGAATGTAGCCCAGAACCTGGAGTAAATAAAGAAAATCTGTCTTTGTAGCCCCTATGCTAACTGAAAGCCCATGCAGTTAAAGTCATACTCTTCATTTAGTAGAAAATCTAGTTAGTGATTGTGAACGATTGATTTAATTTATTTTTTCAATCCATAGCTGACTAAGATAAGCACATGTAACTGTAGGAGGAGAGTGGAAAACTATGGTTTAGAATCATAGCACCTTAAAGCCAGGAGGTGTCTTACATATTATCACACCAAAGACCTTCACTTTTCCATTAAGGAAATTTTGGCCTATCTTGGGGTGTGTTCCCAGGGAACAGGCTTTCAAATGAACATTTGCACTTAGGAGGCTTGTTGAGGAATGTTCTAGGGAAGAAACCTGTGAGTGAAGACAGGGCTTGAGGAGGGAAAGAACTCAGGCTGAGATGCAATTGTTGATAGAGGTCTAAAGCAGCCCCAAGGGGAGCTCTGGAACTAGGAAGCTTCTGCAGAGTTGGCCCAAATTAAGGCAAGAAGACAACGCTTTGTAGCCCTGATCAACCAGTCACTGGAACCAGAAAAGGAGCGTATTCTTGGGTGATAAATATCCCTTCTGCTGAGTTTCAGGCCCAAAGTATGTCTCAGCTATGAGCCATCAGCAATCAACACTGGGCGTCTGGAAAATTGAGTGCCCTTCTAAAGGGAAGGATTTGGGTGGAGCATCCCAGCAGTCACTAATGTTATAGTGAAACCAACAAGGAGTTAGCCCTTGATTAAGTAGCTAGGAACTGATTATAGCTTTTAGCTGTTTAACCCACCCATTGTTAACTATGCTGTTAGGCAATACGCTCTCTGACTCCCACTAGGCTCCTGTAGATATCATCTCCCTGGAGCCTGGGTCACCATGGTAATGGGTGTTGGAGCTGTTTCTCAAGAATTAGAACCCCTTTGTCCACTCCAGGCTGGTTGAGACCACCAACTCATCAACTGGACCCATGCAGATGTCTGATAGGTGACCTTTTGATGTCAACAGGGTAAAAACTCCACCCTCAGATCATTCTCACACTGCCATTTTGTGAGCATGTGTCCTATGTAGAGGCATGGAGTCTGACTGCACTTGCGCAGATCATCAATTACCTCACCTACCTCACCTCCAATCACCTATCTCCACATTTCAGACCAGTTTGACCCCATCCCATAAATATCCCTGAGCCCCTATTTTCAGGGAAGTGGATTTGAGACTCATGCTCTTGCTTCCTTGCATGGCCATGTTGTGATTAAACCCTCTCTCTTCTGCAATCTTGTCATCTCAGTGACAAGATTTCCAGGCGATGGGCAAAAACGACCCTGGCACTGTAACAATAGGGCAGCCCAGAATGCTCCATCCCACCATACTTATCCTAACACGGATGTCAGCACACAGATGGCATCAATGACATCTAGGAGGAAGCTCTCCTAGAGAGTGTGCATTGCTTTAGCTCCTGCCTAACCCTTAAGAACAGAAGCAACAATAGAGAGGGCCCTGTTTTTCGGAAGTGCCACTGCCAGAGAATAATGAAAAGGGGGAAGTGTTAGCCACAAATATTTTCCATGCCCAAAGCAACATGAGCGGTGACAGTTGGAAATATATTCACCAAGACACCACAAGTTCTCCAGTTTTGAGACGTTTTCTCAGCTGCGCTCATGGCTGATTGCTCTTTTGAGGAGAAGTTAATCACTCTGGATGCTCTATCAGAGGAAATTCCAATTTTAGCAGATTATCTTTTCCAAAGCTATCCAAGAACTATTTTTTTTTTTATAAAAATGCTTATGCTGGTAAACAACTCACAGGGAGAGGACAAGGTGCCCCAAATAAATCATTTGAGGCCTGACATATGGAGTGTTGGAGGTTTTATTTTAAAATGGAAATGGGTATAAGATGCAAGTTGACGCTAATTTTGTTTTATTTCAGTATACTACCCAAAGGTAATTTTTTTGTGATTCAACCTTTCTAATTAAAAAGTACTACGAATGCTGTAGCATTTAATCAAACTTATTATTTTGATTGTGGACTATGATAGCATTTTATATAAATAAGAATGTGCCTGGGAATAGGATCCTCTCTTTCCTAAAGTTTTTGGTTCATTGGGATCCAGTGTTAGCATAAGCAGTCCTAGTTTGCAGAATTTTTTGTCTTATTTTTTTCCTTGTGCTTCCCCTCACCGGTTTTAATAAGATATAATTGACATAAAATATTGCATAAGTTTAATGTGTACAACATGACAATTTGATACACGTTCTTATTCTGAAATGATTACCACAACAGGGTTAGTCAACGCCTCCATCACCTCATATAATTGCCATTTTTTGTTTTTTATTTTTTGTGATGAAAACATTTAAGATCCACTCTCTTAGCGTTTTTTATACAAGTATAACTGACATATAATGTTATATTAGTTGCAGGTGTACAACATAATGATTTGATGTTTGTATAAATGCAAAATGATCACCATAATAAGTCTAGTTAAGATCCGTCACCATACATACTTTCAAAAAATTTTTTTTCTTTTGATGAGGACTTTTAATATCTACTCTCAGCAATTTTCAGATATACAATACAGCATTATTAACTATAGTCATCATACTGTACATTACATCTCCATGGCTTATTAATTTTATAAGTAGAAGTTTGTACCTTTTGACCCCCTTTGTCCATTTCACCCTGCCCCCCACCGCCACCTCTGGCCACCACCAATCTCTTCCCTGTATCTATGAGCTTGTTTTTTAAAGTTCATGTGAAGTGAGATCATGCAGTATTTATCTTTGTTTGTCTGATATTCCACTCAGCGTAATGCCCTTAAGGTCCATCCATAGTGTTGCAGATGGCAAGATTTCATTCTTTTTTTATGACTAAATAATATCCCATATATATATGTGTGTATATACACACATATATATATATAGATATCACATCTTCTTTATCCATTCATCTATGGATGGACACTTAGGCTGTTTCCATATCTTGTCTCTTGTAAATAATGCTGCTGTGAACATGGGAGTGCAGCTATTTCTTTGATATCCTGTTTTCATTTCCTTTGGATATATACCCAGAAGAGAGATTGCTGGATCATATGGGAGTTCTATTTTTAATTTTTTGAGGAACCTCTGTATTGTTTTTCATAGTGGCTGCATCAATTTACATTCCCACAAATGGTGCACAACTGTTCCCTTTTCTCCTCAGCCAATACTTGTTGTCTCTTGTCTTTTTTTTTTTTTTTTGCTGAGTAAAATTTGCCCTGAGCTAACATCTGTGCCAATCTTCCTCTATTTTGTATGTGGTTCACTGCCACAGCATGGCTGCCAACAAGTGGTATAGGTTTTATGCCTGGGAACCGAGCCCAGGCAGCCAAAGCAGAGAATGCCAAACTTAACCACTAGGCCACAGGGCCTGCCCCTCTCTTGTCTTTTTGACAATGGCCATTTTACCAGATGTGAGGTGATACCTCATTAAATTTTTGATTTTCATTTCCCTGATGATCAGTGAGTTTGAGCATCTTTTCATGTACCTATTGGCCATTTGTATATCTTGCTTGGAAAACAAAATTAATCAGATTATTTGTTTTTTCGTTATTAAGTTGTATGAGTTTCTTATGTATTTTGGATATTAACCTATTATCATATAGATGGTTTGCAAATATTTCCCCCCATTGTGGAGGTTGCTTTTCCATTTTGTTGATTGTTTCTTTTGCTGTGCAGAAGCTTTTAAGTTTGATGTAGTCCCATTTATTTTTGCTTTTGTTGCTTGTGCTTTTTGGTGTCATATTCAAATCATCATTGACAAGAACAATGTCAAGGAGCTCATTTGCTATATTTTCTTCCAGGAGTTTTACAGTTTCGGGTCTTATATTTAAGTCTTTAATCTATTTCAAATTAATTTTTGCAAGTTGTGTAAGATAGGGGTCCAATTCTATTCTTCTGCGTGTGATTATCCAGATTTCCCAACACAATTTATTGAAGAGACTGTCCTTTCCTTGTTGAGTTTTCTTGTCTCTCTTGTCAATTATTATTTGACTGTATATGTGGAGGTTTATTTCTGGGCTTTTGATTCTGTTCCATTGATTTATGTGTATTTTTACCAGTATCATACTGTTTTGATTACTACATCTTTGCAGTATAGTTTGAAATCAGGAAGTGTGATGCCTCTAGCTTTGTTCTTTTTTTTTTTTTCAGAATTGTTTTGGCTATTTGGGTTATTTGGTTCTACACAAAATTTAGGATTTTTTTTCTTCTATTTCTGTGAAAAATGCCACTGGAATTTTCATAGAGATTTTGTTGAATCTATAGAAGACTTTGGGTAGTATGGACATTTTAACAATATTAATTCTTCCAATTCTTGAACATGGAATATCTTTCATTTTTATTTGTGTCTTCTTCAATTTATTTCATCAGTGTCTTATAGTTTTCAGTGTACAGGTCTTTCATCTCCTTAGTTAAATTTACTTTTAATTATTTATTGTTTCTGATGCTCTTTAAATGGGATTGTATTCTTTATATCTTTTTCAAATATTTTGTTGTAAGTATAGAGAAATGCAAGTGATTTCTGCAGGTTGATGTCATATCATGCAACTTTACTGAATTTTTGTATTAGTTTTAATAGTTTTTTGGTGGAGTTTTTAGGATTTCTATATATAAACTCATATCATTTGCAAACAGACAATTTTACTTCTTCCTTTCTGATTTGGATGCCTTTTATTTCTTTTTCTTGCCTGATTGCACTGGCTTGGGCTTCCAGTACTAAGTTGAACAGGAGTGGTGAGAGTGAGCATCTTTGTCTTGCTCCTGATCTTAGAGGAAAATCTTTCAACCTTTCAGCATTGAATATGATGTTAGCTGTGAGCTTGCCATATATGGCCTTTATCATGATGTAGTAAGTTCCTTCTACACCCAGAGAGTTTTTATTGTGAAAGGACATTTATATTGACAAATGCTTTTTCTGCATCTGTTGAGGTGATCATATGATTTTTCTCTTTCATTCTATTAAAATGGTGTATCATATTTATTGATTCGTGTATAGTGAATGATCCAAGCATGACAAGGATAAATCCCTCTTGATCATGGTGTATGATCCTTTTAATGTGCTGTTAAAATCAGTTTGCTAATCTGTTTTGAGAATGTTTTCATCTATATTTATCAGGGATATTGTGTATAGTTTTCCTTTCTCATAGTGTCCTTATCTGGCTTTGGTATCAGAGTAATACTGGTCTCATAAAATGAGTTGGGACTGTTCCTACCTCTTGAAATTTCTGGAAGAGTTTGAGAAGGATTGACGTTAATTCTTCTTTAAATGTTTGCTAGAATTTACCTATGAAGCCATCTGGTCCTGAGATTGTCTTTGCTGGGAAGTTTTTGATTACTGATTCAACCTCCTTAGTCATTATTGGTCTATTCAGATTTTATATTTCCTTGTGTTTCATTCTTTGTGGGAGGTATGTTTATAGAAATTTATCCCTTTCTTCTAGTTTGTCCAATCTGTTGGCATATAATTTTTTTTATAGTAGTCTCTTATGATCTTTTTATTTCTGTTATATCAGTTGTAATGTCTCCCCTTTCATCTCTGAATTTATTTACTTGAGTCTTCTCTCTTTTTTTCTCAGACTAGCTAAGGGTTTGTCAATATTGTTTATGTTCTGAAAAAACAGCTCTTAGTTTTGTTGATCTTTTCTATTGTTTTTCTAGTCTCTATTTTATTTTTTCTGTTCTGATCTTTGTTATTTCCTTCCTTCTGCTAACGTTGAGCTTAGTTTGTCCTTCTTTCTCTAGTTCCTTGAAGTGTAAAGCTAAGTTGTTTGAGATTTTTCTTTTTTCTTAATGTAGGCATTTATCACTATAAAATTCTCTCTTAGAACTGATTTTGCTGCATCCCATAAATTTTAGTTCATTGTTTTCCATTTTCATTTCTTTAAAGTATGGAGAGTGATGCTGTTTGGGTTCTACACAGGACACAATGATTTGATAATTCATTTTCAATCATCCACATACTATCCCTATATACATTGTCTTGTTTCCTTGTTATCTTTGACCAAATTTGATTTTATATTTGTCCATGGAATTTAACTCTCAAATATGCCTTTTTATAAACTATTTTTTCCTTTTGTATCTGACCACATTCCATTACTCTGCTTTTGTCTCAAGGACAAGGTATTGAATCCTTGTCAAAGCTGGGGACTGTTAAATCCATATTCACCTCTGGTATTATTGTTTCATCTATCATTTAGTTCATTGGTAATATATAGTGATCATACATTTCTATAACACCAAGATAGAATAAAATAAAATAAATTAATACAAGAAGAATCTCCTCATCTTTAATTACTCAATGTCCATACTGTTGTCAATTTTGATATATTGAAGATAAATCTACTTAATTAGTAATTCTAAGACAGGGCAAAAACTCAAGCCCAAAGATCACCTAGCAAATTAAATTTTTAAGATTCAGTAAGATTTACTCTGTTATCTCAACAGTTAAAGTACTTTTTTATATATTAATCCCCAGAGACGTGGTAAGTTTTCTACAACTCAAGTTTTCTGGAAAATTAAAATAGAAATGAATTTTATTATTAAAATACTGAAAGATTTTGTCATAAATAAGGATGATATAAAAAAGATGCTTCTAAAATGGCACCAGGAGGAGCTCAATGGCCACGTCCCCCAGAAAAACAACCATCATTGGTTAAAATTATTACTAAAAAAATCTGAACCATGTAAAGTCTCTGGAAATTGTCATAAGGGAATACAGAAAATAGAGAAACATTTATTCAAGAAAATCTACTAAATCTCACATGACTACGTGCTTGCCCAAGGCCGCACCTCTGGGGAATGACTTCAGAGACTGCACACAGAGGGAGTAATGGGTATGGCTGAAATAATTGAGGCAGGCCATTACAAAAATAAGCCAGGAAACAACAGCAAGCCTGGGGAGAAGGGAGATGTAAGTATCCAATATTGCTACAACATATTGTCTAAAATGTTCAGTTTTCAACAAGAAAATTATGATACAAAAAAGAAACACAGAAATGTGATCCATACTCGGGGAAAAAAAAAAAACGTAGGCACTAAAAATTGTCTTTGAGAGGGACCAGATGTCACACTTAGAAGATGAAGTTTAAAAGCAGGCAGTATAAATAGGTACACAGAATTAAAAAAACAATGCCTGAAGAAGTAAAGGACGGTGCAATGACAATGTCTCATCAAATAGAGAATATCAGTAAAGAGAAAATATAAAAAACACCAAATGGAAATTCTAGAGTTGAAAAGTGCAATAACCATAATGACATAACATCTCTGTGCCGGGCACCGTACTAGACACAGAGAAAGCAAGGATAAACAGCACACCATTCTTGGCCTAGTTGAACAGATACATTGACACAGAATTACAATGCAGTTTAGTAAATTCTAAAACAGAGATACATATAAGATCACTACAGGAGCAAAGTGGTTGAAACAATTCCTCGAGAATTAGAGGAGGTCTTTAAGAAATGATGATATTTATACTGTAGTAATTGAAATGCATCTTAACTATACTCAGAGAAGAAAGCTATCCAATACAAATGAAATGAAATGCCTATGACAGAATGACGTGTCAAAATGCTTAGCATATAGAGGCAGATAATAGCGGTATGGCAAGATTATCTGGGCTGGATTTATTCACATGGTATGCTATAAATTTTGAATTTCCAGTAGGCAATCGGAAACCAGTTTAGGATTTCAGACAGGGCATGGTCGGCTGAGACTTTCATTTTGGAAAAATACATCTTTAGGCAGTGTGAAGGATAGATAAGGAGTGGTGAGAAAGTTAAAGCAGGAAAATCAGGAGGTTACTGTGATTGTCTCAGCAAAAACTGAGGACTGGTTCAGTGGCAGAGGCAGTAGGGAAGAGGAATAGTTTAAAACAATATTTAATGATAAAACCAGTGATTATTTGACTCCAAAAGGGATGAAAGAAAGAGTTGATTATGATTTTCAAGTTTCTAGTCTGAGTTATTATGTGGTTGGTAATACAGGAAATATAGGAGAAGGGCAGGGTTGAAGTGGTGAGAAGTAAAAAGGTAAGCAGTTCAGTTTGGAACGTAATGAATTTATGATCTAGGACATGGAGGTGGAGCTCTCCAGTGGGCAATTTGGTACTTTGGTCAGGATCTTAGGGAACCAGATTAAAATGCAAACTGAGGATCATTTATACTATTTTATAAAATAACCGGGTGTAATCAATGACTTCTATATACTCATTCGTTTAGCTTACCTCTTACCTTGACTAAACTGAAAAGTCTAGAATAAGAGACATTGCTTGAAATATAACCTGATGCCCAGAACAATTCAATGCATTTGTAAGACTATATTTAAAAATTTCAAGTATATAAATTATGAAAACTCATAATTAACAAAATCTTCTTGTTACCATCTTTGCCAAAAAAAAAAAAAAATCAGAGCAAAGGAGGGATCCGTAATCTAATGAATATTAGAACTTTGATTGTGGTAAGCCAGGTTTGAAAGCTAATTTAGAATACTTAGAAAATGTGGTTTTACTTATTCAAATTACTTTCGTATTGCTACAGTTTAAGTGTTCTTATTTCCTTAAACTTTGTGTAAATGAAATTTACATTACAAAATTATTTCTCACAAATTTAAATTAATGTTTTGTATATATAAGAGAAATTTATGAATAAAATTACTATTCATAGTCTTTTCTGTGAAAAATTATTGCTTAACATTAATTGAACTTGGAAAAATTTCCATATTAATGATACAAGATTTTCCATAAAGCAAGAAAAGTGAATTTAGGATGAAAGTGTTTTCAAATATTTGGCAGAAATATGTGTATTCATTCATTTAAGGAGTATTTATGGCATACTGAACTCAAGCTGGGCTCTGTTCTTCTAAGTGCTGTTGCGGGGAACAAAAATTCTGTTCTCATAGAGATTGCTTTCTAGTGGAAGAGACAGACAACATAATATTGAACAAATAAAATATATATCAATTATAAAGGCTAAGATGAAAAGCAGGAAAGAGATATAGGACACGTTTGGAAACAAGATCCTTTTTTGATCCTGGTAAGGAGATTAAAAAAAATAACAATAACCTCTAGGTGCATTAGTTAGCTGAAACACACAGCAGTACTTTCAAAACAATTTCACTGAATAAATGCAAAATGGAAACACTGAAGCATAAAAGTTTTATTACCTAAGAAATCTTATTAGAAAAGAAGAAAATATGCAATTTAGCAGAAGAAAAAAGTAAATTGGATTTAAAGATATCCATGGGAATTTGAATCTGTAAATGTTGGTAGTCTACTCTGAAGATTAAAATATAGTGGGCTGCTGATAAGATGGATGTATAAATAGTTCATAATGAGTATAGAAGTGAATTATTCAGACATAGACAGAAGAAAAAAGAGTTGTAAGTTTCTCAACAAAGTTGCAAGTTGATAATTAAATATTATTAGATTTTTTCTTCAAATTTATTCAAAATACAAGGAAATGCCAATTTAGTTATAAAAGCAAAAACAAAACTTTTTTCTTATCTCACATTGAAATGACTGTCTTTTACTTTCTTTTTATAAACCATGGACTCTTTAGTTAGGCAATCTTGGAGGAGTTCAGATAGTGTAATTTCCTTTAGATTATATTTTTTATAGAAATACATCCATACTGTACACACTTATTCTTAGCTTCTGGAGTTTTGATTTTTGGGTTTTGGATGGTCATATTAGCTCTTCCATCTAGCTCTTTTAATAGAAAACTAGTGTAGGGGCCAGCCTGGTGGTGCAGCGGTTAAGTGAGCATGTTCTGCTTTTCAGCAGCCTGGAGTTCGCTGGTTTGGACCCTGGGTGCGGACATGGCACCGCTTGGCAAAAGCCATGCTGTGGTAGGCGTCCCACGTATAAATAGAGGAAGATGGGCACGGATGTTAGCTCAGGGCTAGTCTTCCTCAAAATAAATAAATACATAAATAAACAAACGAATCTAAGCTTTTTGTTTTGTAAATGATGGAAACTAGCTCTTCCTTTTCTTTCTTCTCCTAATTCCTAAAAATAGAAATTTTCCAATATTTATTCCTTGATTTCCTTCTCTTTACTATTTCTATTCTGTCTCTTTCTCTCTCGTACCCGCGCCCCACTCTGTTTTTCTCTATCCAATCTTATTTATTCTGATGAATTTAGTAATCTTTTATAGATACTAAATATGTATACGTAAATACCAGATTATCCTAAAGACAATCATGTGTATCTTTGTAAGAGTGGAGCGCATGTATGCTCACCAACACAGAAGAAAAGGTGATATGAATACGGAGCAGAGAGAGAGACATGGCCGCAAGCCAAGGAATGCCAAGAGCCACTGGAAGCTGAAGAGTCAAAGAACAGATCCTTCTCTATGGTCTGTGAAGCGAGTGTGGTCCTTCCTACAATCTTAGTTCCAGACTTCTGGCTTCCAGAACTAGGAAGGAATAGATTTCTGTTGTTTTAAGCCACTAACTTTGTGGTAATTGTGGCAGTCACAGAAAACTAATACAGGAATATGCAGAGTCCAGATCTCTTCAGACTGTATTGTGACTGAGGATGGGAGAGTTCACACAGCCTTGTTCCAAAACTAAATGGATACAGTCTTTTATTCTAATTGCATGCAAACCGTTACTAATCCTCTTTATTACGAGGCTGAAAAAGAATGCATTTTGCAGAGCAATGGCTGCATGATAGATTAATCTGCTCTAGCAAAGATCCCGCATTTGACCTGGTGGCTGTGACTGCTGCTACTTCTTGTTCGAGTGCAGTAGTACGCTGCCATCCTCCAGGGCCATTCTGGTTATTGGACAGGTGACAGGTGATTTAAAGGGACATTAAGGGACAATTTCCCTGAAATAAAATATTGGGTTTTTTTTAAAGAATATATATTTTAGGGTAGTTTTAAATTTATAGAATAATTGAGGATTTAGTACAGTGAGTTGCCAAATACCATCTCACTTAGTTTTCCTATTACTAACTTCTAATATTAGTATGGTACATTTGTTAAAAAGAATAAGCCAACACTCATATGTTATTATTAATAAAAGCCTACATTTTGTTTTGATTTTCTTAGTTTTTACACAAAATCTTTTTCTAGGTCTTTGTTCTAGGATTCCATTCAGGATACTACATGACATTTTTTTGTCGTGTCTCTAAGCTCTTCCTTGCAGTTCTTTTCAGACTTCCTTCGTTTTCGATGACCTTGATAAATTTGAGAATTACAGGTCAAGTATGTTGCAGGACACCCTCTACTAGGATTTGTCTGATGTTTTCCTCATGATTAGATTAGGGTTATGGGTTTGGGAAGGACCACATAACTAAAGTGCCCTTTTCATCACATCATATCAAGACATCATACTGGCAACATGATTTATTGCTGTTGATATTGACCTTGGTCATCTGGTTGAGGTAGTGTTTGTCAGCTTTTCCCACTATAAAATTAATCCTTTTCCCCCTTTCCATTTTGTACGCTTTGAGAAGAAGTCACAATGCACAGCCCACACTATAAATTTGGATTCATGCTTCTCATTCTTGAGGACAGAGAATCTGCATCAATTATTTGGAACTTTTTTTGCAAGAGAAATTTGTCGCTTCTTCCCCATTTTTTATCTATCCAATAATTTACTGATATGGTATGGATTAATGGATATTTATTTTATAATTTGGATTATACTTCAAATCAATTTAATTATTTTGTTGTTAAACTATACCCACTTTGACCATTGGGAGCTTCCAGTTGGTGCCTATGTTCCTCTGCCATACCCTCATCAATGTAAGTTTTGTTGTTGTTGTTTTGATACCTTTCTTACTTTCTGGCGCTACCAGATGCTCCTGGCCCCTCTTTTATATTTCCTGCCCCAGTCTAGAATCAGCCATTTCTCCAAGGACCTCTGTTCCCTTAGAATAATTATTGGAGAATGTTAGAGAGCAAGGTCTGGTTGCTAGGTGTATTCTTTGGTACTGGAGAGTCATTGCTTCTACACAGTCTCAATCGACAGAGCAAAGAAATATGTATATGTGTGCTAATCCGTGTAAATATTCTCATCTATAAATATTTCTGTGTATAATCATCTGCATCTACATTAAGCTAAACATGAGTTCATAGTGATGTCTTCAATTCTAATCTATTTCCACATGAGTCTCTACCCTCCTTCCCTTGCTTAGCTGTAAACATCCCCTCCAACAGTGAGAAACCAGGCTCCCAGCATCTGCCAGTCATTTCCTTAATTGTTCAAATGCAGTGTATTTGTATAACAATATCGGAGTTGATAACCTGTATCCCTGTGGGAAGCAATTTTACTGACTAAAATACAATGTATATGTGGATTTCTTTTGCCTTCAGTCTTAGAGATTCTACTCATTACCAAAGTTTGCTCATTACCAAAGTGCTTAGGTCAGCACTTTTTCCCCAATTCTTTTCACTGAGATTGTTTGTAATACAGTTAGAGTCTCCTGTCACAGTGTGCATTCCTTCCTGGGATCCTCTAATCATCTCCTAAATGACTTTTTAAAAATTTGCACAGATTAAAGTTCATCCTCTGTGCTGTAAAATTCTGTGGGTTTTGACAAATGCATAATGTCAAATATACACCATTAGAATATCATATAGAATAGTTTCACTGCGCTAAAAATCCCCTGTGCTTCACTCTTTTACCCTAAACCACTAACAGCCACTGATGATTTTACCGTCTCTATAATTTTGTATTTTTCGTAATATTATGTAATAGAAGTTATACACTATATAACCTTTTCAGATTGGCTCCGTTCACTTCGCAATATGCATTTTAGGTTCCCCCATGTCTTTTTGTGGATGGACATCTCATTTCTTTTTATTGATGAATAATATTCCATTATATGGATGTGCTACAGTTTCTCTATACATTCACCAACTGGAGGACATCTCACTTGCTTTCATTTTTTGGCAATTATGAATAAAGTTTCTATAAACATTCAAATGCAGGTTTCTGTGTGGCCATACATTTTCAAATCAGGTGAATAATATCTGGAACCTTAACTGCTTGATTTTATGGTAAGAATATATTTAGTTTTTAAATTGACTGCCAAAGTGTCCTCTAAAGTGGCTATACCCTTTTGCTTTCCGACCAGTAGTGCATGAGAGCTCCTGTTGCTCCATATCCTCCCTAGTGTTTGGTATTTAGTTTGGCCATTCTATTAGTCTCACAGTGGTATCTCATTGTTGCTTTACTTTACAATTTCCTGGTGATAAATGATGTTGAACATCTTTTCATATGCTTCAATACCATCTGTATATCTTATTTGATGATATGTCTATTCAGATCTTACGCCCATTTTTAATTGGATTGTTTGGTTTTCTTTAATTGAAGGTTAAGAGTTCTTTGTATATTTTGGATAGAAGCCCTCTATTTTATATGTATTTGCAAATATTTCCTCTTGGTCTGTAGTTTTTCTATTTCATTCTCTCGATATAGTCTTTCACAGTGCAGAAGGTTTTAATTTTAACAAAACCCAACTTATCAATGTTTCCTTTCTTAGGTCATTTTTTTGATGTTGTATCTAAAAACTCATTGCCAAAACAAAAAGTATGTTCTTTTAAAAAATTAATTCCCTGAATTGTTTTTTACCACATTTTAATCTATGTCTTTCGACCAGATCTTAAGCTAAAGGACTGGTTGGAATATGTTTTTATCACCAATTCAGCCTGAGAGGAATTGGCATTATCTAGGTTTAACTTTCTTGCTCCAGTTATTACCTGTGGGAGCTTATGTAAATCGTTTTACCTTTTTGTGCCTCATTTTCCTTATTTGTAACATATTGATGATAATAGCACTTACCTCATAAAGTTGTTGTAAGTCATAAATAAACCAGTACATTAGGCTTACGATAACTGTAAAATAGGGAGTACTCAACATAGGTGAACTATTATTTTCATTATAACTATTAATAGTAGCAGTAGCACTGTGAGTATTAGTGTTTTTCAGTGATTTAGTGCTTCCTTTGGAGTGGCACTGGTGTCATTCCTTAGTCTGGTCACATCTGCATTTTCAAGCACTAATTTCTCAGTTTGTATTATCTTGATAGCATTCTTCCTTAGCTTTTAGTGCTGAAATTTTCCCCAATTTTGGCAGGATTGCAAGAGCAGATTAATTTACTCATGAGCTGTTTTCCAGAAGTCAGTCAAATGCATTCAAAAATCAATTTTAACTCTTCTGGTCCATAGAATGATAATAATAATATTAATTAATTAATAATGCTTATTAATTAATGGTACCTTATAATTAATAATAATTGATTAATTAATAGTACTAATAGTCTTATTAGTATATAATAGTATAATTAGCAATAATAGATAAAAATAGTAACAAAAGAAGTAAACTTTTGTTTTGCATGCTATACGGGTGATGGCTTAATGACTCTTAGTTCTCACTTTTTCCTTTTTATTATGTACTTGTATATTTAGATATTTTATTACATTTATCATGTATTGCCCCATTAATGACTGTTTCATAACTACTATAAATTGGGGGAATAGAGAGGGAAGGTATGTTAGAAGTGACTGATCACCCATTCAAGATATTTTATTGAGCATCTGGAAATCCAGGCAGACTGCTAGGCACACTGGTGAAGCAAAGGTTTGCACCTCCACTATACAGCTCATTTTCTAGAACGGAAAAATGGGTGTTAAGCAAGGAAACAAATAAATAAATGTATACTTATAGATGAGTGTTGTAAAGAAAACAATAGGCACTCGTGGTAGAGAATAATATAAGGGTTAAATGAGGGCACCTGCTTGTATGGGTGCTCAGGGAAGGGTCTCGTTAGAGGTTATCTAACCAGTCACTCTTTCAAGCTAAAGAGAAAGTTAAAATGATGGTCCTTTTTCAGCCTCCTTCTATAATTCATTGAATATAAAATAATATAGGAAGTACGTATTGTTGAATTGATAACTAAACTTCTAAGTGCCCATTATTGAAAAATGCTAAGGGGATAGCAAAAGACATCAAGGAGTAACCCCTGTGCTCCAGAAGCTCAAATTCTTCGTAAACTCTCCATAGCCATGTTCTAGTATAAAATTTGACAGGATTTTGGAGGCACAGAGAGACCTGGTTCTTCTCAAGTTTCACATCTCATAGGTGAACTTGAACCTGATCTTTGTGTAATGCTTTAGATCGGGACTAGATCTGGTTTGCAGCTGTGTTGTCATCCAGGGAAGTCACTCTCTCCTCTTACTTTCCTCTTTTTCATGGTTTAATTAATACCTAAACAAAAATTACTAAGAATCTAAAATCTGGACATGTTTCTTTTGAAGGACAGCAAGGCATCAGATTAATATTCCTTCTTACAAATATGCAGATTAGAATATAACTGGCTGTTTATTTTTGTGTGAAAGGGTTATAATCGTAAGATACAGAATATATAATTTCATAAGGGAATGCTCAAGAGGACAATGTAATCAGGATTTGGACTATTATATAAAACATCTAGCAGAGTATACGGCATGGAAAGTGACCTATAAATGTTGATATTTGTTAGCTAAATTCAAAAAGAATGACATGTAAAAAGGTTCACATGATTTGATATCCCCTGGTTTCTTGACTCATCTCTTTACATTCTTCTATGTGTATGCCCATTGCTACGGTTATACCATACTACTTTTAGATTTCAGTCTTTGCATGTATGGTTTGCTCTTCCAGAAATTGTTTCTATTCGTTTTTCTTAACAAGTTGTTATTCCTGAATGGACTACAGAGTCAGCAAACCCAGATTTGTAACTAAATTGTGAGAAGGCCTTGGGCAATTTACATAAATTATCTGTGTCTCAGATTCTTTGTAATATATAAATACTAATATCTAATTTATAGCAATAATGTGAGGATCAGGAATCATCTGCTGAGTGTCTTGCACATAACAGATAATCAACAGTAGCTGTTAATGTAGTGTATTTACTATAGTGAAATTTTAATATTTAATTGAACATTTACTGTAGTGAAAACATCACATATTTGAGAGTCCAACTTGCTTGATTTTGAATTTCAGCTCTGTTTCTTAAAATATCTGTCTTAATTTTCTCATCTGAAAATGAGTTTAATTAGATTTGTTTCATACATTTATAGTGAAGATTAAAAGAGCAAATGAATATAAAGTGACTAGCGTGTCCTTAGGAACATCGTAGACCCTCAATAAATTGAAGCCATAATAAGAAATAATTATTAGTATTGATAGTAACATTATCAGTTCTGTTATTAACAGTAAGTATTACCATATGGCTCAATTACTTTTAAATTGTGCCTGTCTCACAACTAGAGCACGAGTTGATGTAGGCAGAATTGTTTTCATATAAGCAAATCTATGTGATGGTTTTAGAGTAAGTAATATCAATATGATATTTGGCTAAGGGTTACAGGGTCACAAATCTTCTCCTGAGCATTCATCCCATCTAAATAGGAGAAATCTATCTATGTGAAATGATGCTGGCAAATAGTATGTTGTTACTTGCAGGGACTTTGGCCATAAATAACTAACAGAACTTTAATAGACTTGGCTAGACTACATCAAGAAATCATTTTGCTTCGTCATGGTAGTCTAGGTGGCAGAGAGGTATAACAGGCTCAAAAAAAAAAAAAAAAGAGTAATTCCAGATAAGTGTTTGAGAAATGCCCCTAAAGGATGCCATACTGTTCCCCATTCTTCCCTGCTGTGGGAAACAATCAGTAATGGTAGAAGAAAAACATTAATTTTTTTCCCTCCAGTGCCTCCCAGATTGGAACTAGAGCAGAAGATCCTTCTATGGAGCCACAAAGAGAAGTGTGTAAAGGGCCTTCCTAATAAATAAATATCAGGAGAGATCAACCTGCATAGACTCTACCTTTAATCAGTTGTCAGAACTGTGACTGCACATTAGATTTCCCTGAAGACATAGAAAATATATACATGAAGTGTATATTCTGATACCCCAGGTCTGCCACAAAATAATCCAATCTGTATCTCCATAGATGTGGCTCATGCTCCGGGGTATTTAAAAAACTCTCCCTTGTCATGCTAATGTGAAGCCAGAGGTGAGAATCCTGGCATAACACTTTTCTTTTTCACAACGCAGAGCTCCTTGTTCTGTTGTGGTAATGAATACATGCTCCTTAACTGCCTAATCATAGAATCATAGTAGTATTCTTATTTTCTTTCAATGAGGTAGAGGGTAGGGCCAAGGGGAAAAAAATCTTTGAGTTCTTCCTCAATGGCACTTTACAGGTAGCAGTAAGTGTTCACTAAACAGATCATTTTTTAAAAGTGAGTCAAATCTAAATATTTAGAAGAGACAAAGAAGGGTATGGCAAAGGATACAACCATTTGACTTAGAGCTACCTTATTAGTGAATAATGTCAAAATGACGTCGTGAACGATCATTTGCTCTAAGAAACTTCTTCTTAGCTTCTATTAGACTGAGCCAATTATATAACTAGGAAAATACAGAATAGTCAAAAATATATAAAGAGGAAGAGCTCATAAAGGAGACCAATGACTGAAAAGACTTAACAAGTAGGAATGGTATGAGTTCCAGAAACATTGAAATTGACAATCTCAGCCTGAAAATATCTGTCTTCCTGGTCCCTCATTGGAGGTTCATTCTGAATGCAGCTTATAAATGCCTCGATTTAATTTAAAATTCCAGGAGTCGGCATTCATTTAAAATTTTTTTTATACTCCAATATACAGTGATGAGCATAGCTTATGCTATAAGAATTTAATTATGTTGTTAAGCAATGGCTAAGACTTAAACAAGGGTTTGGAGGAACTGGGCATTAAAGAGAGAATTCATCTGCACCAGACACTTAGGGCTTAGATTATTGAAGTTTGATTTTAAAAATCCACGAGTCATTTTTCTCTATGGTGTCTCACTAAATGAATGTTGCTCTGCCCTCTCCAATAACAAAAACTACTGACCACTCCTTTCAATTCTCCATACTCTAACCACACTGGTCATCCTTCTGTTCCTCAAAAGTGCCATATGGTCCATTTCTAGCTGAGTTTTATAAAAGGAAGACTGCATTGAATGGAGTGAAACAGGCAAGTAGATCTTTACTCAAGACTATTGCAATAAGGGAGAGAGATTGAACTGAACTCCACTGAAACAAAAAGCAGGAAGATTTTAAAACCCGGGGTGAGCTAATGGAAAAACGCTGGAGGACATTAGGTGGGAGATGTTCAGTGTTATTAGGCCATCTGTGTTGCTAATCATTTCTAATCTACGTTAGGTTCCCACCCTCCCACAGAAACTGGGAGATAGTGGTGCCATCTCCTTTGATGCTCACATTTCAAAGGGATGGCTCCTAGATCCTTGAGAAAGACATTCCTGGTTTGTAAAATGAACAAGAGGCTGGAAGAAGATTTACATGTCAAAGGGATAGAGAAAGAGTTTGCAATTATATTGTCTAAAGTGGATGCTCTAAGAAAAGGTCAGGGGTCTAGAGTCAGGAAAAAGCCCGACTAAAGTTTAATCAAGCTGAGGGGATTGTTAAGGCCATCTTGGTAGTTTACAAATTTTTTCTCTTCTTCAAGTACATTTTTTCCTACCTGCTGCCTAGCTAAATCCTACTCATTTTTCACATTGCAGCTTTGTTAAGTCCCTTCCCCAAGTTTTTCTTCCTGATCTCCAAAGCTAAGCTAGGTCCCTAGTTATACTTTCTCATTGTATTTTTCCATTTGTTTTGTTGCCCTCATCATACTTATAATTGCTCAGTTGTTCTCACTATTAGATTACAAGGTCCATGAAGGCAAAAATTATGTCTTCCTTAATTTCCGTGTAGCCTAAGGGCCTAGCAAATTGCCTAGTATATTGTAGTCATTCAATGAAGCAGTAAATAAATGTATGCAAGGATGCCTTCCCTGATTCTAGCAAAGGGAACATAATAGCCGGAGGGATTGTCAACTTGTTTTGCCTGGTTTATTCTTCGTGTCCTGGGCATCTTGAAAGCTTAATATTTGCCCCACTTTCGCTCTCAAAAGGACCCCAGTGTGAACAATACATTATATAGCATATTGACACTAGCTTTTGCCCATTCAAGCTTTTCTGTTTCACAAGAAACTGATGCCCTCTCAAATCAATAACCACTGAAATTGAACTAATAACATATAGTGAGTTGGGATCTTCCTAATATTCTGCTCTTGGAGAAATCTTAATCACTTGACATGTAAAATATTTGCTAAACAAAAATGAGCACTAACCTCCATCTCAATGTCAGAGTATACTAACTTTGTTATCCTGAGAGAGTGCCCAGATCCCGGATAAGATGTGCTGGGCATCCTAGGTAGGAGAGAATTAAAAAAAAATAATTAGCTGCAGGTGCTTGAGAGACTGCAGAGACTTCTAGTGAAAAATACCCAAATGGGCATAGCAAATTCAGGTGCATTTTGGCTAATCATAGAAACCTAACGTTGTTCAATATGGTAGGCAATGGCTATGGAAATGATCCTCTACAAAACAGGTAATATTCAGGTAAAAAATAACATCATGGTTTCAGACAATCTTTTCATTCATTAGAAGGATGTCTGTGACTAGAGGTATAGGAAGCAAGATTTAACACTCCAGGACAGAATATTAGAAAGTACCTGGGTCAATGTTGTTGCTAAGGGGCCTGGGTTTAACGGCTGAGTTGCAATCCACAGGAACTGTCTTAGTCATTTCAGCCTGCTGTAACAAAATGTCACAGACTGGGTGGCTTATAAACAACAGAAATTTATTGCTCACTGTTCTGGAGGCTGGAAGTCTGAGATCAGAGTTCCAGCAGGGTCTAGTGAGGACCCTCTTCCATGTTACAGACATCTTGGTGAAAGAGGCAGAGGAGATCTCTCTGGCCTCTTGTATAAGGGCATTAATCACCTCCCAAATTTGTTGTCACTCACATTGAGCATTAGGATTTCAACATATGAATTTGGGGGGATGCAAACATTCAGACAAAGCAGGAATTAAATTTCTGGATAAGAAAAAGGTAGGTGAAATTGCAAGATAGAAAAGAGAGGTACCATAAATTCCTTGCCCTATTAGGCACTAAAGCTAAAGTTGCCCATTCATTTTCTTACTGTATCCGAACTGGCCGAAAACGTGGTAGATTTAACAGTGCATTTGGACCACACCAGCAACTCCAGATAGAAGAGCCTTGGGGAAGCAGAGGCTTATTCTGTCCTGAGAGCCATAGGGAGATTCTTTTGGAATGTTTTCTGGAAATTCTACCTCCACCCTTTGTCTCATATGGTTAAATTTATTTTTGACGATGTTATATCCTGACAGAGTGTATATCTAAATCATTTACTGTCCAATGACTAAATCACATGTTATTTTAATTGTTTTTATCTTGGGATTCCAACATATTTTCTGAGAGTGTGGTAACGCAGACAGTAAAAAAGAAGAGCTTCGCTGTGGGAACCCAGTGCTTCCATCTGCCCCCAACTGCTCTCATTTTCCTCCTTGAAAGGAGAAATGTTCCTGCAGTGGTGCCAGCTAACCAAATTACAGGCAAGAAATGTGAATTATGTTCTTCCAGGCTCTTTTCTGTGTATGAAGTGAAAGTTACATGTTTCATTTTGTTTTTTTTAAGGAAGATTAGCCCTTAGCTAACATCCGCCACAAATCTTCCTCTTTTTGCTGAGGAAGATTGGCCCTGAGCTAACATTCCGTGCCCATCTTCCTCTACTTTATACTTGGGAAGCCTGCCACAGCATGGCTTGATAAGCAGTGTGTAGGTCCATGCCCAGGAACCGCGAAAACCCTGGGCCACCCAAGCGGAACATGAGAACTTAACCGCTGTGCCACTGGGCAGCCCCAAAAGTTGCATGCTCTTATTTTTTATAAAAATGTACTCTGTTGATCAGTGAAACAAATTAACAGGGAGAGATTGCCAAGATATGTGTATTTTATCCTCCATTTTCTTACTCAAATTAAAATTTAACTTTTTATTACATAGAAGTTCATGTAACAACATTGAAAGCTGGAGCTTCTACTCTTTCAGCATATTATGCAGAGGTCTTGGACTTTCATTTGATAAGAGAAACATGATGTCACTGAACATTAATAATGCCCTAATTTCTAGATAAAAAGATGGATACATACATTAGGAAAATAATGGAGTCTATGTTAAATATCACTCTCGACCCCAGAGCTATTAGTCACCACATTCCACTTGTTCAACCATGACCTTCATGACTCTTTCATTGTACTGAATCCTGATCACCCCATTATGCAAAGCATAATCGCAACTCAGGGAAGTAAAATAATATTAATCAGGGATAACATTGCAATGGACTTTGACCCATAGGTATAAATCTAATAAATGTGTAGGGGTTTTTTTTCCATAACATAATGAGTTCTTCCTTATATCATTACTCATGGGACCAATGTGGAATCATAATAGGAATATTTAAGACAATTAATGAGATAGATTAGAAATGACTGTATGGTTCTAATTTCTTAATCATTTTAATGCCCCAAATTAGAGGTATACATCAAGATACCTCCATTAAAGCCTGCCAGTCATATTCCTCCGGAATGATGCGAGAAAAGAGTAAAAGTAGAGGAAATCAGATAAAATTAAGTAAAGAAAATGTTAAGCTGACTATCAGAGAAGCAATATCCCAACGATTAAATCAGATGGATTGTGAAACAGTCTATTAAGTGAAGTGAATAGACGTATCATCTCTTGGGCCATAAAAATAGACTGCGCTAGGCATTTTACCAAAGGGAACAGTTCTTCAGTGGCCTGACCAGATAAACACAGGTCCTCTAAATCTCTGTCTCCAAGCAACCGTATCATCTGTCTGTTCCTTCTTTTTGGCCTCCAGTAATCACTTGTTCAGTGATCCAAATCCAGATCTCTGTCAATCTACATTGCTTCTACTCTGAATCAGTCAATTTTAGTAACGTAGTAAAAATAATTTAAGTAGAACCTCACATACACATAAAAAAAGTTCTTTGGAGAAAATTATGCATTGAAACAACTTAACTGACACAGAAAACATCGAGTAAACAGGAAACAGTGAAAATAATTAATTGAAAAGACCATGCTATCATTTAAAAGAACTATTTTTTAAATATTTTTGGCCTCTCATATTCTTTTATCATTATTCATTTCCAATAGCTCAATATATGACTTATTTTCTCTAAATTTATGAAACTTATTAAAGCCCGATATGAAATAATTTCCTAAATATATTGTTGAGGAAAATGTAAAAGTGTAGATATCCAAGAACCAGATTATTGTGGTCCCCTCTGGGTATCACGATTGAGAATTGTTGGTGTAGGATAAATTGGGTCTTCTTTTTCCACTGTATATTCTCTCATGGAATTTGTCATCTTTATCACATGCATATATTGTCGTATAAATCTATAAGAAAGGATATCCAAACGTGAATAAAAAATGCAAAAGCATACTTTAAGAAAACAAGATAGGAATGCTTTTAAAAAGAGATACACCCTCAAACTCGTAGGGAACTCAGTTAGGAATTTCATTCTCAGACATGACAATGTAGAAACAAAATTGATTGTGACCAATTATTTGAAATTAGAAATATCAGGAAACCTTGACTTTCCTAGTTAAAATACTTCCAAGCAGTAACTGTTACTAGTATTCTCATTAGTAATTCACTAAGCTGAACAGCAACATCAAAAGTTGACTTTAATATCTTTAAAGAATCTAAAAACTTAGATTGTCTTTATTAACATTGCTGTTGGTTAAACATAACTCAGCCTCTCAAGTCTTTGTTTACATTTCTTTCTGTGTGGCTCTTGAGGATATCTGTCCAAGTGGTTAGCATTTTTCCATCTAATCCTCTTCATCATTATCATGTCTCTTGTCTAATTTGGGAAACTACCCTCTGGGGTCATATTCATGAAAGATCTAGATACTACAGAATGATAAATAAATGACTATATTGGCCCATGGCTAACACTTTTCATAGTTTATGGTTCATCTGCCTTTTATGTATTTTGATGTGGTATTGACATATTTGGTTTTGCTCCTTCTAAATTTTTCTTTCCTTCTGTTGGATTTTAATTTAGGCAAATCTTTAGAAATACCTAGGATGTAAAAGCAAATGGCTGGAGGCCCTGAGGGATATTCAAGAAATACATTAAAAAGTAGGGGTAAAAGGGGCTTTCAAGGATTTTTCATTAGATATTTTGCTCATAATTGCACATGCAGCACCTAGCATATCATATCACATCTATTAGATATTTAATCAATGTTTTTGCATGAATGAATAAAAACTTGATTATTCTAATGATGTATTTGTATAATGTCAGATATGCAATAAAGCCTTTAAGACTGCAAGAAAACTTTTCTTTGCTTGCTGTTTTGTTTTGTTGTTGTTGTTAGATAGGAGGGACCAACAAAAGAGGTAGGAGACCAGCCCTGATGGCTTAGCTGTTAACGTTCTGTGCACTCCACTTCAGCAGCCCCGGTTCAGTTCCTAGGCACAGAAGCACACCACTCTTCTGTCAGTAGCCATGCCCTGGTGGCGGCTCACAAAAAAGAGCCAGAAGAGCTTGCAATTATACACAACTATGTACTAGAGCTATGGCAGGGGTCAGGGGTGGGGGTGGAGAAGAAGAAGGAAAAAAAAGGAAGAAACTTGGAAACAGATGTTAGCTTAGGGTGAGTCTTCCCCAGCAAAGAAAAAAAAAACTATAAGAGAAATGAGAAACAAGATGCTATTATGCAGAATTGGGAAGTCACAACAAAAACCTCCTAACTTTCTCTTCCTAAACACTTGAGAGAGTGTCCCATTTCTGGAGACCTTGCTCCTTTCTTAGATTTTGACTTTAGATTTGACTTGAAATATCTGCTTTCAACCTTTACTATCTGTCCATGATTTTTCCCCCCAAAGCATTGAACGAAACCATTGTCTACTCATGAAGATCTGATATGGGCTATTTGTTACCTGCTTAATCCCTGAAATAAACCATCCCTAACTTTAATCTGCTAACAACTATCAATTTGGGAGATTTTGGTTTTCTTTCAGCCCTTTTCATTTCTGCCCTTAACTTATTGCCCCTTCTTCCGAAACCTTACTTTCTACCATTTCATACAAAAGAAATTCATGAAATATGTAAGAGAGCAAGGTCTATGTATCTCTGGAATCTAGAAGAAACCTGAAATATGATAAATATCCAATATGTTTTTTGCTGAATAGGTAAACACTTCTGAGAATTTTCTACCAACTGTTCACTTTAGTCTCTTCTTTCTGTAACTATTGGCAGAGACATCATACCCTGTATATGGTCTGTATGCTTAGAAACAACTAGCTGAACTCTCTGCTCCCCGTTAGTGATTTGACCCTAACAACAAAAAATCCTTATGCCTCCTACCTGTTACTGGGCTTCCACACATATACTCTTAGGGAAGGGCAATGGCTTAAGAGTGTCTCTGTCTTTTTGGCCTCAACCCCTTGCAACACAATGGCTCCCTCCAGTGTTAAACATTTAGCACACTATTGGCAAGAGTGGAATTCCTAGACCTGTACTTTTGACTGCCACAGACTGGTACATGTCTGCATCAGGATTTCTGCTGCCATGAGTAAAAATCTTTTAAAAAAGGAATTTCTTGGGACTGGCCCCATGGCCTAGTGATTAAGTTCGGTGTGCTCCACTTTGGTGGCCCGGTTTCGGTTCCCAGGTGTGGACCTACACCACTTGTCAGTGGCCATGTTATGGCAGTGACCCACATACAAAATAAAGGAAGATTGGCACAGATGTTAGCTCAGGGTGAATCTTCCTCAGCAAATAAGATAAAATAAAATAAAATAAATAAGTAAAGGAATTCCTTAAGGATCCTATGTGCTCTGTTCCAACTAATACTACAAATACTGAGTTCTCATCTTCTGTATAGCTTAGGGTAATGCCTTTGTCTTCTTGGCAGGGAGTACAGAGATAATTTGGCTCCCTCTCATAGCCAAGAAATATAATTTGGGGGGATAATGAGGTCTTCAAATGGCATCAGTTTGATTTTTGTTTTTCTAGTAACTGTAATATTTCAAATACCTCACAAAGGCAGTGATTCAGGGATTATGGAGGAAGTTTTCAGTAAAACAGCATCACTTCCAATCCTCACTCTGAGCATTTTAGATTTAATAAACTTCAGCACAAAAATAGAGGCATGAAAGTGCCTGTCACCTCCTTATCAGACCTGCTAAACTGAAGCGAGAAACATATTCATGCTGGAAGGTAATTAACTTGGCTGCCTATTGACAGAGGCACTACAGATATGCCTCCAGGATATTGAATTGTGCTAAAATATAACACTTCATTATGTTTGCATTGGAGTCATTGACTATCAAGCCAACTCAGTGAGGATGAAAAGCTCAACTTTTTCACTTCTTCAGACCACAATCTAGAATGTCATATTTCCCATTAACGTGTACTAGCAAATCGGTGAAGGTTGTTTTAAGACATTCAACATAATCCACCAGGAGTTTGGTTGTCCCCTACCTGAAACGATATCTTTAGGTATCTGCCTTCTATGACAACTAATCTCTGGCCAAGAAATATCTTAGGGGACATTGAAGGATTGTTACATGCAATCTCAACCCTACACATGTGGAATTCCATCACACAAGATGTTGGAATTATCCAGGGTTTATTGTGATTATTTTTATTGCAGGTGACAGAAACTCAACTAACACCACCTATAAACAAATAAACAAAACAAAAGAAATGTATTGGTTCACGTTAGCCAGGCATGGTTAAATCCAGGACTTCAAATGGTGCTTTTCAGGATCTTCTGGCTTTACTTAGTTTTATTCTCAGAACGATGGCAAGTTGTAGTCTTAGTCATAATCTAAGACTTATTACCTTTAGAACTTATGATATTTGAAGAAAAGCAATGTGATCCTTCCTGACATTTATATCAAGCTCTGAAAAATAAATGATGTGCCTTATTTTGGTTGTGGCTTCAGCCATGGAAAATCATGGTATCTAAGAGGAGGAAGCTGTCTGATTGGACGCCTGGGACACAGGATCATCCCCATGATAAGGGAAGTTGGGCCACTTGATGAAGGGAGGAACAGATCCCAAAAGGAACGGTTGTGATCAGATGGCGTGGAGGAAGATATATCTACCAGCACAACCGGTTCCCAATACCAAACACCATATCGTTCTGGTGGTGGTAAATTACTGCCACTGTTCCAAATACTTTGTCTATAATCTACTCCAAAACTTTCATGTATTTCAAAGGACAGAGTTACCGATTTATATTCCACTTTTAGATACCATATCAAGCTTCAAGTCTCACTTTTATGTATATCTTCTCACTCTCCACCTGTAATAATTAGAAATAATTAGATATTTTAACACCTCTGCTCTGCCACCATTGACCAACAACAATGCTGATCCATCTGTCAGATTTTTTTCTATAATTCCTGAAGTTTATCCACTAGAACATCCCTTTCTACAACAACACGGGCTTTCACCCCATGTCTGTTACCTGGGGGACTATAGGCTGCACAGAGCACTAATTATGGTAGCATATAAGGTTTTAACGTTGAATGAAACTGGAAAACAAATGTCTTCCGCAATTCAGAAGTGAGGGATAAAAACTGTGTTTCCTTCAGAGAAAAGGAAAAAAACGAATGCCAATCCCTATTAGATGCTGAAGGGAACTAAATCAAAGGGGTTGGCAATTCCATGGCAACCTTCCATGTGACTATTCTCTAAGTTCAGTTGCTCCATGCTCTACTGATCAGTTGGGATTTCAATCTACACCTACATGCAGTGATGCAGTATGTCCTGGATTAAATGATTCAAAGAAGTATGCAATTTTTGAAGCAGTATATTGAGCCCAGTGGTTGATCTATTTCCAAGGCTATAGGAGTTTTAAAAGCAGATGTCACAAATTTAACTGCTGTTAGAAGCCATGAGGAAAAGAAAATGAGTATAGTGTTATCTGCCGTAATACAATAAGAAAGGATGAGAAATGTAGTAATCTTGAAACCATAGTCCGTGATGAAAAAGATCAGCTGTAGTTTGCTACGACTAATTGATCATATGGAGAAATATAGATCAACTGTTGCCAAATATCCTACTTCTTCAGATATGCCGTAAATCTGGATTTTTATGTGAAATATTCCCAAATTAAAATACTCTGAGTCAATCAAAAGATATCTGAAAGTCGGATCCAGCATGAAGCTGCCAATTTGAGATTCTACCACCTTTCACAAATAGTTGAGTCTTTTAGAGCCTTCTGGTAGTCAAAACTATACAAATTCTACCTTTGCTCTACCTTTCATTGGGGGAAATGGAATCTCTCTCCTAGTGGTGTCTTTTGGGGCTCAACTCTCCACCATTCCCCATGTTCCATATACAAGTCCAGGGGCTACACTGAAAGCCTTTTGTCAAAGTTTTCCTAAACACTTCTTGAGGGTTTCTTTCACTATCTCCCATATCAGTTGGTCTCAATTTTGACTCTGAGAATTGGGAAACTTTTTCTGCTAACTGTTCTTTTTTGAGGGACTTCCTTTGTTAATTGTTTTTCTACTACCCATCCTTCACAATCTACATTCAGCAACTGCTAGTCTGACACTCTCAAAGGAATCAGGCAGGATAATGTCACCCGGGATTATTTGTCCTTCCATCCACCTCCTCAACACAGAAGGAAGATATGACATTGCCCTTGTTAGACAGTTTCTTCCGCTAATTTACAACCTGAAGGCTAAGATTCAGTATCTAAAAAAATATAAATACAGTCTCATGGTCAAAAACCAAATTCTCTCTACGGATTCTCTACCAATTTGGTTTGACAGAGAATTCAATAAACTTATAACATTTCATTTTAATTAAGGAAGGTTGGGAGGACCCTAAGAAGTTGTTCATATACAGTTCTTTAAGTCACATTATGAAACAGGGAAAATGTGAACTTGGTTGGTATAACAGTACCTGATTCCAGGGTTCAGCTAGGTTGCCATAACACTTGCCTTATTGATTCTATTTCCTACAATTCTCCTCTGATTCTCTAGAAGCCAAGCTTATCGCTCAGCAACTCAGTATCTCCAGGGGATCTCCTTGTTTCAGTAACCCACTCTCCCTGCCTTTCGTTTCACCATATTTAATTCTTCATTATTTCTTTGAACTCAGAGCTGACAGAATGAGGTATTCATTAACAGCTTCAGCCCCTGTGACACATACTGGTTGAAGCATCTTACCCATTTTCTGGGCCACAGAAGGAGGTTAAGACTTTATAGTTTAGTCTGAATTTTGTGAAGCATCTATTTTGTGAAATAAATAGACAGGGCCTTTAACATGTATTTTCTTGAAACTTTATATGAGCACTATAATGAGGGTTATTATCTCTATTAGAGAGTGAAGACAATAAAAACCATAGAGGTTAAGTGTCTGATAATCTAGCTCTTCATTAAACATATCTCTTCTTCTTTTCCTTCTTCTTCCTGGGAACCTAGGTAATTACATTCCCCAGATATCCTGCATTTAGGAGCAGCCATGCAACTGAGAAATAGCCAATATAATGTGATTAAAAGTGATATCGCTACTGCCAGTAGTCCATACCTGGGTTGTGTCTTTTAAAGCACATATCAGTTTACCTTATTCCTTCTATTGCCTACATTAGAAACTCAGGAGATTGGACGCTTATATGCATATATGACTCTGCAGACATCTATTTCAGTTGTTTTTCATTGGACAGTAAGTGTAAAACTGTAAAAGCCATTTTAGACTGTTTTAGATAGAAAGATGAAATTAAATTTCTCATAGTAAATCTATGTGAAATTATTTCTCTTTTGTCCTTAAAGGATTGTTTTAGCTTAAACTTCACTTAGGACATTGTCCTTAGCAAGTGGACTTTATCAGGCTAATTAAGATCTTGCATGTATATTTTAGGAGGCGTGTCTTATATAGCTCATGCCAATCCCATTTCTCTATGTATGATAAATGACTTCAGGTTTTCCATTCTTTTCATTTGATTTAAGAGTATTGCACAGTTTTCTGTATGTAGTGAACACTAAAAATTATAAAAAATTATAATATTCTTGTAGCAACTTTAAGCGTTCTCTATAGATTTTGAAGTCAGTTGTAAATATTGTTAATTATAAAGTCATGCTCGGTGAATTTTCACAGTTTATCTGCCTCAGTTTGGAATGGTGCAATTGACAGTAGATTTTCTGGAAATTGATTTTTAATACGTGTAATGTGTATAAGTGATTTAACATGCCATGTAAGATAATGAAATTGATGCATACTGGCATAGAAAGTGATATTTTTAAAAGTTAAACTGATAAAGCATTATATTAGTATTTTTCAAGTGGCTATTTCACTAAATTTTTAGTACTTTTTCATCACACTATGGGTGCTCCCCTCCATTGGAGATGAATATTACAACAGATTTTTCTCCCACCTTCCTCTCAAATTAATTTTTTCATATTGGAGTGAATTTGTAAACTAATTGGTTAAGATGACCTCAAGTATTTCAGATTATGAAATAAAATTCCAAGGACTATGTTGAAAATATTAATATTGAAATTTAAGATTAGAATACACGACTACAAAGGCATTTTTGGGCTTGTGTTGATTTCCAACCTGAGGAACTTTTGAACTGGTGGTTGAATGCTGAAACTACTTAGATACCTGAGTAATTTAAGCAAGACCTCACCTAATCTTTACAAATTTCTCCATTAACGATTACCTAAAATAACCTAGCTGATTCAGAGATTACTAGGTTACAATACAGACAATCCATCCTAACAGTTTATGGCTGTGCTCCTACATTCACTTCATTGCTATAAAAGGTATATAGGGCATTCTGTTTTACAGGACAGTAGTATTTAACTGCTTTTTTTCTGGAATAATCTTTCTAAGGCATACTTAGACATTATTTTTATTGAAACTAGAATGAATACAGTAATCTCCCTTCTATGACAACACTGGAGCATTATGGTTTTCAAACCATAATTCCAGTTTGGTTTTGAGCAGTTGTAGCTTGTAACTTTAGTGTAAGTTTAATCAATATAAGCAAAGGTTATTGATATCTGGATTATGAGATTGCCACAGAAAATTCTGGATAAGCCATTTATGCCAGTGGGCCAGCTGGAGTCTGGGGCCAAAGGGCTGGCAGTCTCCCACTCTAAGCAGGCATCTCCCATTGCTATTTTGTAAGGATGTGTTTGAAACTAGAAACAAATGAGATTTTCTGTGGAAATCTCTATACCAATCTCCAGGGATTGTCCCAGAGATTTCTTTTTGAGATCTCTATCTCCTCTAGCTACTGGTTGAATGAGGCATCATACAGGGTGAAAACTGTATTTGTTATGAAAAGAAACGTCTTGAAATAGAGGTAACAGTAATTGTTTTAGAGGAAATTCAGCTTTAGCTAGCTTGGCGGACTAGACATCCTTTTCAACTGTATGTAGGACTTGGAACTATAGCTTCTAAAACTCGAGGTATGAGAAAGGAACTTGAGTTACTATAAAGAAAGAGCACGGGACTAAGGAGTTCATGGAAATGAAGGGGCTCTTAATGAAGCAAATGAGACTACCCTGACAACTGCAGGTGAGTGGAGATGGTAAATCATGAATTAAATTGTGCCATTCTTGTGAGAGTGCCTACCATGACTAGAAGATGGTGTCACCTTGCGTGAGTGACAGGGCAGAGATCTATTCTAATGGATTGGCCATAGAAGCCTAAAAAGTTTTAAATTAAGAGTCTAGCTGGTAAACTTGAGAAAGATATGTAATATTATCAGTCTCAGTAATCTCAACATGATAAATAGGCACTTCACATTGTGGGAATAGAAGTAGTAAATATCTTGAATTATAAAATAAGGATGTTTTACATTGTTGAACTTTTACTATTAATTATTCTAATATTTAAGCCAAGTACAGTTCTATTTCTTGTTTCATTCAGAGCATTTCATTCACAACACCCTACAACTTTAGGAAAGAAGAAAATTTGCATTAGGCAATCAGATAATGAAGAGGATAATATATAAGTATGCTAATATTATTGTTTGCTTGAGTCTTTAGAGGTAAGAAGATTTCTCAAATTATAGAGTTGATTTACTTTAAATCACAGAAGTTTCTTTGAGTTTTTAAATATTATATGAGAATTAATTCTATGGCAGATTGTTACAAAACGATTTGATTCTGATGTTACAAAGCAGTGGCTATCCATATCTCTTTAACTTCCTATTTTTCTAAACAAACTTCATTTTTGAAATGTCTGATTACTGAGATATCAAAGGAGAATACTTTTATTCATCAAATAATCAGATAAAGGTTAACATACTCAATAGAGACATTTTTATTAGGCTGTGATTGATTTTGAACTTAGTTAAGAGGAAATGTGCTGGTAATTTACAACCTAAATTCTAAAAGTCTGTATTTCTATTATTTTTAGTTTTAGAAGTAGAATTCTGGAATTGTTGTATGCATCAAGTTTTTTTATGGTTGAAAAGTATAGAATTCTGCAAGAAGAAAAAAGATCATATTTCTTAAACTCACATGTAATGTTTTCACAGACAAATTTCTTTCCTTTTCTCACATTCACATTATCAAAATCTAAACCTCAGGCACTCACTTAACTTCAAGAAATGGGAATGTGCTGTCCTTTAGAAAAATTATACTAATGGCTCTACAAATCAGAATCCTACTACACCAGTCAAAAGTCAACACACTGTGAAGATAGAGCTATGGGAGATCTCATGAACCATAAATCATAAATCCCCACAATGGGATCTGTGTTGTCGTTGGAGGATATTGCGTTCTGAACCCACGATGAAAGGTGGCCTGACTTTTTATGGCTGTCTGCAAAGTCCATTGCACTTGACGGTGATATGCTATAAACAATGATATACAAATCAATGTTAAACTATAATTTCTGTATTAAAAGACTACTGACAATTGGTTCACAAAGTTTTTTTTTCTTTTGAAGCACTAACATAGTAATAGTAACACATGAAAGTACCAAATTTTTGCTGCAATTATGCACAGAGATCATCAAGTTTTCTTAAAAATTAGAAGCTTTTTTAGGAGACAATTCACTACACATAGGTTTATTTCTACTACTATATATATTTCTTTAAGTTTTAAGATTTTTTTCACCATATGAAAAAGGTATTACATACTATAGTAACCAATATTTGTATACACATATCATGAACATGAACTACTTTTTCGTGGACTAAACTGAATAAAATTAGTTAAACATAGGTCATAAGATTGAACTGTTTGATTTTCAATATTAATAAAACATGAATAAAAATTGATCATCATCTGCTGAATCATTCTTATCATAACAATCATCATATGCCTTCCAAAGACATTTGTGTTAAAATACAAACCTAATGTGAACACCAAAATCCACAAATGAAAGAGATGTGAAGTAACGTTGATGAGAAAGGAAATTCCTAACACAGCCAACCTGAGGTACAATTAGGAATATATCACAGTAAAAAGAAGTCAAATTTCATCTTCTCTTGATGCGATATTAATATCTTAGAGAATGATTCTGACTACTGAGACTGGGATTATAAAGATTTACTAAGCTCTTGAAGGGTCTGCCAAGAAGCGGCTGTAAATTAAACTATGGTGTATTCCCTCTGGAATCAAGTTCTTGGCAATAGCTCTTGGAGGAATTTTCTTGCATATTGGCAGGTGAAGGAGTTGCTTTAGAAAGCCTTCTCTAAATATATTTCTGTTTTTCTTCATATACTCTTATAAGATATCTGAAAACATATTAAGTATAAAGAGCCTTAAAATGAGAGTTGCATACACAATTAACTTATTTAGAACAGAATATTATGCTGTTTTTGGTTTATTTGTCATCAAACACCAGACTTACCTACTAAGATGTAGTCATCATTTGGATAGGTATCATTCTATTCTTAGATCCTAACACAATATTTAGTATTTTGTAACTGTTCAATAAATTCTTATTTGATCTAATGGTGTCTTTAGATAAACCCAAGAAGAATAAAACATATTTTCTTCTTTTCTATGATGTAATTATGGTGAATTTTTATAATAATTAGTAGTACAGAGATATTTTATGTTCTTAAAATTTTATATCAACCAAACCCTCATAAAATTGTTGATACATTTATTTTGGGGTAGGTTTGTCTTTTGACAGTAATTGATGGAATTTTTCTATAGGTCCTGAAGCACACATACACACCTCAAGAATACTACTAATATTCTTGTGTTTTATGATACTACTGCTATTGTATTAAGATGAGCTATAATCATTTTCAAAGATATTCTTAATGATATGTTAATGCTTATTCAGTCTTCCCATTTGACAGTAAGCTTTCCCAAGAAAGAGTTCTATTGTCTATATTTTTTGTATAATCTCTAATGGACTGATATACTCCTGCTTTATATGGGGATACAGTTTCTTACCTGACTGATGATTTTGCCAAAATAATTACAAATATTTATTTGCTGTAATCACCATATACTACTTAAGCCCCTATTATATTTCAAGTCCTATTCCAAGTGTGGGAAAAACCAAATGAGTAAGAGAAACAAATCCCCTTGTTGCACAGAGGAAGAAGCAATAAATAAATTTAAGATACATAAATTAATAATAGATAATGAAATTGCTATGATAAAATGAAAGCAGGGAAAAAAAGGCAGAAGAATAAAAGTCAATAAGGTTAAAATTAAAATTCTGTTTGCAATTACCTGAAATGGGAGTTGGTATGAAAAAGGTGAAATGAGATTTAAATTTGTATACATAATTTTTTTCTTTTAAATTTTTTTGAAAAGAGTAAAATTCCATATCTAGATAATATATCTTGTCTTAAAATATACCATAGGCATCCATTTCCATTACAGTGACTAGGCAAGTCATTCCAAGCCTCATGTTGAAAATAGATAAAATGTGCTGGATAAAATATTTTAAAATAACTTCCAAATTTTCAAAGAGCTGAAATGATAGTGAAGAATTGCCAGGAGAGCCTTCTCTGGGACAGGACAGGACAGAATCCTCTGACTACAGAGAACTTTCCCTGGTGCTGAGCAAACAAAGAAAATAAAAGTTTAAAGAAAAGGCAAGAAAACTGTCTCTCCAAAATTGTGACCATGACCGAGAACCTCAAGCTATGAGCACCCCAAACAATGAAATTGATACTAGACCAGTTGTATCCTCACATATCTGACAAAGGCAAATGGGAATACTCCTTAGAATAAAGAACTTTTATCTTAGGCCTTGCGAAATCTTCATACATAATATTTAGTCAAGGATAAACAGACAAATAACAAAACAAGTCACCAGGAGTGAGATCCAGCAGATTAAAGTAGAGAGCAGGAACAGATTTCCTCATACGTCATATATTGGAAATATCAGCCACATTTAAAAACATCCATGCTTGCTCTGTTGAAAGGAAAAAAACCCCACAAGTTTAATAAAATTTGCAAGAACCAAAAAATTATGGAAAGGTTCATAGAAGACTTAAAAATGAAAATTTAGGAATTATAATTATAGTAAATAAAATTTAAAATATTCAGGGGGCACATCAGGCAGTAATTGGATGGAGCGAAACAGAGAATAAGTCGGCTTATGCTACCAGATAGCATGTATTAACTCATGATGGACAGAGGTACCCATCACATGGGTTGATGTAATCGGTTCCTCATCCTTATATGCCAAACAGAGCAAAAGGTGAACCGTTTTGTTTTAAGATTTATCATCTGGACTTTCTACAGGTTTTTAAAAATAATGCCTAATAAAATATCAATAATTACTAAACTTTCAGTTTATAGAATGCATTCTTTTCTTTTTTTCTTTATAGACTGGGGATAGGAATGGAGAAGAAGGGACAATTGCTTTCCCCAAAATGGTTTCTTCAGAACAGAACTTATTAAGCACTCTTACCTACTATCACCCTAATGGACACAGGGACACAAGATACATGGCCCAGATGCAGCACTGTCTACTCTAGCTGTCAGCTCCTTCTCGGACTGCCTCAGCTGCAGAGAACTAACCCTTCGAGGATCACACCCTTCTCAGAACAACTTATATCTCCTCTGGTGACTGACAGATGTAAGGATAAGGGCTGACCATTTCTGCCCCATGTGGAGTACTCTGGTGAGCATTGCTCACCCCAGGGTGCCCTGTTGGGTGGGTTGTGGCTATCCTGTGTCACAGTTCAACTTCTCCCTCTGCCTGATCCTGCATCCTCCTCCATGCTTTCACAGGTATTTTTTCCTAAGAAACATCTTACCCCCCAATTCCATCTGAGCATCTTCTTTAAGAGAATCCCATTGGTGACATTTATCAATCTATTTTTATATAGTCTGGGAGTCAGTGGAAGGGGAGGAAGAGGTTTCAGAGAGTTTTCTCTGGGTGTCAGGCTCCAAATTTCTATAGGGGATAGTGTAGGATTTTAGTTCTTTCCTTCCTCTCTCCCTTCCTTCCTTCTTTTCTCTCTCTCTTTCTTTCTTCCTCTCTCCCTCTCCCACTCATTCTCTCTCTTTTTCTCTCTCTCTTTCTCAGTTGTGGCTTTGGTTGCTAATTCCTAGGGAAGAGGAACAATGGCCTCACCACCATATATCACCTTAGTTCTACAGGCATTAGTTAGTTTGCACCCCAACCAGACTGTAAGCATTTGGAGGGCAGGAACTTGTCTTAATTTTTTTTGTATCTTTCCCAGAACCTAACATAGTTCGGGATACATAATTAATGCTTAGTACATGCTTTTTCTTATTTATGTTTTTTTTAGAAATTGTCCGACTTTTCTAGTTCTCAAATTGCTGTGAGGTCATACATATCTCTCTTTCCATGTCCACTAATATAACCCTGGAGTAGTTCCCACCCTTTCTTGCAAGGACTAGTGCTCCACAGTCCTCAGAAATCATCTCACTTCCTCTCTTGTGCCTCATCAGGCTGACCTCCAGAGTATAACCTGGAGAGTCTCTCGAAAAAGTCAAATCTTATAATTCCACTGGTTTTCCACCAGGTCTACAGTGACATTTGGACTCCATACTGTGGTCTAGATAGCATTACCTGATCTGGCCACTTTTTCCTCTCCAGTGTCAGCTCCCTCCACTCTCTCCCTTATTCACATGCTGTAGACATACTGGCCTCCTTTGTCCCTTAAATACCTGTGTCCTGCTCCAAGCTTAGGGGCTTGCTCTTTCTTCTCAGAATGTTCTTCCCACAGGTAGCTGTCTGTGTGACTCTTCCTGTTATTCAGGTCTCAATTCAAATGTTACCTCCTCAGAAGGGCCTTCACTGCCCATCCTAATGAAAGCAGCTATGGGGACCCTCTCTCTTAAATTATTCGATTTTATTATCTGCATGCATTTACCACTAGCTAAAATTAATTGACTATTTCTTTGAGTTTGTCCGACTCCTCTCTCTTGAAAATAGGATTCATGAGTGCAGGGACTCAGTCATATTTTCTCCTCTCCCTAGTGCGTGGAATAGATCTCGGCATAAAGAAGCTGCTCAAGAAGGATTAGTTGATGACTGACCTATGATTCCTAAATATTTCATTCATATATGTAATTATGACTTCTTTCTTATTCCTAATGTTCTTTTATGCATGTGTTTTTTCTCTCTCTCTTTTCGTTTTATTTTTCCTTGATTATACCTGCCAATCCACTATCTATTTATTACTTTTTCCAGGAAACTAGTTTTTGGTTTTATTGCTCAGGAGTCATGTCTGTTTTCTAATTTTTAAATTTTTAATCTTCTGTTTCCTGGTTTACTTTGATTTCCCCAGCATTCACCTCACTTCCAGACTCTTAGCCAGCATGGTGCGTAATTCTGGGTCAGCTGTCCACTCTCCTTCAACCACTTAGTATAGACAAAGCACACTTGAATGCAGAGATGAACTGTCAACAGAAGGCACCCTGGACACTGGCTGGGGTATATCTCTTGGTCTGCCTTTTCTGTACGCTTTTGTCAGTGAAGAGCTTTCTAATTTGTTGCTTTTAGGCTACTCCATGGGACAATGAGCACAATATTAGATCAAAGTACTCAGCTGTAGTCTAATGAGGATTTAGGAATGAATTTATTTCTTGAGTACCTGTGAGGTGGGTGGCCCAAGATTTATATCAAGAACAAGAGGAGAAATTCACTCCCACTCCTTCCACGTTCCTCTAGCCTTCTGTCTTGGTATCTCTTTTGTTCACTCCTGCTGAAAAGAAGTGAAATCAAGCTCTTGCTTTTTAAAAATTTTTTTAGCATTACATAACATATATTTTACAGCTGGAGGTTTATACCTTTTGACGCCCTTCACCTGTTTTGCCCACCCCTCAACTCCCCATGTCTATCAACTACCAATCTCACCAGCTGTTCTCTGTTTTTAAGAGCTCATTTTTTTTTTTTTATCTTTTAGATTCCATGTGTAAATGAGATCATATGGTACTTGTTTTTCCCTGTCTGGCTCATTTCACTTAGCATAATGCCCTCAAGTTCCATGCATGTTGTCTCAAATGGCAAGATTTATTCTTTTTTATGGCTGAATAATATTTTATTGTATATATACCACATTTTCTTTGTCCATTTATCTGTTCGTGGACACTTAGGTAGTTTTCATGTCTTGTCTGTTGTCAATAATGTTGCGATGATCAGGGGGTGCACATATCTTTTTGAATTAGTATTTTCTTTTTCTTCAGACAAATACCCAGAAGCAGAGTAGCTGGATCATATGGTAGTTCTATTTTTCATTTTTCAAGGAAACTCTATACTGTTTTCCACAGTGGTTGCACCAATTTACATTCCTACCAGCAGTGCACGAGTGTTCTCTTTTTTCCACATCCTCTCCAACACTCATTATTTCTTGTGTTTTTGATAATAACCATTCTAACAAGTGTGAGGTGATATCTCATTGAGGTTTTGATTTACATTTCCCTGATGATTAGTGATGTTGAGCATCTTTTCATATGCCTGTTGGCCATCTGTATGTCTTCTTTGGAAAAATGTCTATTTAGATGTACTGCTCATTTTTTGATCAGATTGTTTGTATTTTTGCTATTGCAAAATGCTTTCTTGACTTATTTCAGCCCAGTACAAATTACCTTGCTGCTAGTATTTTGATTCTACTAGAATCTTGAGATAAAATAAAGGATTGGACTGTTAAAGCAGATTCACACAAGAATCAAGATTTACTAATAATTTTAAGAATGCAAGTAGTTGTGAGCCACTGGAGAAGAAAGAAAAGTCCCAGGACACAGCTCCCCAGGTACTTTCTTGCTACAACAGGATGTGACCTTGCCCAGATGAATTATTGATGTTTCAAAGTATGTTTGCAGTCATACAACTTATAAAAAAAGTAGATTTTTTTTTCCATGAAGCATCTCCATTTTACACTCAGATACTTAGCATATGTAACATTGTGAGGAGTCAGTTGAATATATATATATGGAAAAATGTCTTGGCCTTATACTTCAAACTGTAAACAAAATCAGTTTCCGATGAATTGCAGATATAAATGGGGATTACAAAAAATAAAGTCTTTTAGAGGAAAAGAATGAAAATAGAAGTCACGTTTAGAATGGGATACAGCTAGAGATCCTCTTAATTGTTGTATATGGAAATGACCAACACAACAATTTTTGTTCAAAATGTGGAGAAATCAAAGCCTTCATATGATGATGTTAAGAGTATAAATTAGCAAAACCTCTTGTTAAGACTTTTGGTCAGGATCTACTAAGAGTATCATATGCATAATCTGTGATCCAGCAATTCTAACACTAAGTATATACCCAACAGAAACGTACATGTGTGCATAAATTACAAGATCTGTGTGTACTAGAATGTTGATAGAAGCATTATTAATAATAAAAAGGCACTTGAACCTACTAAAATGGACACCAGTAGTAGAACAGATAATAATATTCTCATATAGAATGCTACATAGAAGTGGGAATGAATGATTTACAAGACCTGGCAATATAGATGAATCTCACATAGATAATGCTGAATGAGAGAAGCCGGATACAGTAGAAATCATGTTGTGTAATCATACTTATAGAAAGAAAAAACCGAAAATATGCTAGTAGAAGCCAGGGTAATGGTTAGCCTTGAGGAGGACATAGTGCCTGGATGGGAGTATAAGTAGGTTTCTCGGCTTCTGGGTTTCTGTTAATATTTTTCTTAATTGGAATGATTGTTAAATGTTTGTGCTCATCTTGTAAATATTTATTGAACTGTACACTTACGCTTATTTTATTATTATATTTTTAATCAAAATTTAAAATAAGGAAATATAATTACTAAACTGGGACATAAACACAAAATACTATCTAGAATGCGTCGCTGAGAAACAAAAAGATAGAAATTGCATACGAGAGTAAAGAAACTATTGGGAAAGTGAGATGTTTCAAAATTTGTTTAAATTGTCTTCCCAAGGGAGAGAAGAAGTATGAGGAATAAACAAATATGAGGACATAATGGCTGAGAGTTTTCAGACACCAATCGATACATTCAAAAAGCTCGGAAAACCCCATGCAGGGCATATGAAAGATAATCACATATGTAAGAGTGAAATTTCAGTAATTCAAAACCAAAAGCAAGATGGACTAAAAGAGTATATAAATTTCAAACTAATGTAGCGATAAAAGGAAGTAATATTTTGTCAATTCAAATTAAGCCACAAAAGGAGAAAGCATGCAAAACAGTTACCATAAATAGAAAGCATAAGAATACAATAGAGTACTGCTTCCAAATATGTCTGTGATTATGTAGAAAGTAAATGAATTTAATGTACCTTGTTAAAGCCAAAGATTATTGGGTAGGTGGAGAAGAAACTATATTTTGTCTAAATAAAAGTATTTCTAAAATATAAGAAGAAAATTTTAATAAAAAGATAGTAAAGATCTACTATACAAATGGTAACCAAAGAAAAGTTGACAAGACAGATTTTAAAGCTACGTGAATCACCAGAGATAAAGAGAGCAGCTTAATGATCCTAAAATGTTCAAATCACCAGGAAGATGTAACATTTAACAATTTACGTGCATTGAACAACAGCACAAAAATTGACAGAATTACAGAAAGAAATAGAGAAATCTACAAAATAAAAAATTCAATATCCCTCTCTCTTCTATTGATAGAACAAGCAGATACATAATCAGTCACAATATATAAGATTTGAACAACATGATTCATAAATTAAACTAATAAACCACAGATTATATATTGCTGCTGAGAACCCATACAAGTTACAAAAACTGATCATAAATTGTTTATAAATCAAATCTCAACTAATTTAAAACAATTTAAATCGTTTTGAGCCAGTTCTTTGCCCAAAATGCTATTAAGCTAGAAATCAATGTAAAACAGATAAGCAGAAAATCTCATATATTTGAAAATTAAGCTACATATTTCTAACTTACTTGTTGATCAATTGGTCAAAAAGGAAATTACAATATACTTTAGAAAATATTTAGAACTGAGTAATGACAATAATATTATGTGAAAAGTTGTGGGATATAGTCAACACGTATTCAAATTGAAATTTGCTCTGAATAACTTTATGCATGCAATATAAATAAAGTCACCATTTTCTCAAAAATAAATAAGGTAGGAAACCAGATATGAAAAAAAATAAACAACCTAAATTAGAAAACCTGAATTACCCTATTGACACGACAAAAATGGAAAACATAGAATCTTCTTCACAAAGAAAACTCTAGACCCATAATGACCTCACTGGGAAGTTCTAGCAAACATTCAAGAAAATAAAAACAATTGCAAAGTTAAACAAATTCTTAGAGAGGTTATTATCTACTTTATTAACAGTTTAAAGATGGAAATTTGTATGGTTATCTCAATAGATAGAAAAAATATTTGATAAAATTCAGTATACATTTTTGATTAAAAATATTCAAAGAAGGATTATAAAGGAACTTCCTCAATTTGACTAAAAATATTCACAAAAAAACCTTAAGAAAACATCACCCATTCTGGGGAAATCACTGAAAACTTTTCCCTGAGACTGGGAAACATAAGAATGCCAGTTAACACCACATCTATCCATCATTGTTGTGGAGGACTTTGGCTGGCAGCGTAAGGCATGAAAAAGAAATGAAAATGTATAAGGATTGGAAAATTAAAAAAAAATTGTCATAACTTGCAAATGATTTAATAATATAGGTAGAAACCTAAAAACATTCTACAGATAAATTGTAGGATTAATAGGAAATTTTATCAAAGTGATTGACTGGATCTTTCCCTGGTTCTAGTCTAGTTATAGTATTAGATTTTAGGTGTTAAGAATCCAAACTGACCCAACTTTCCTCTGTTACTCCCTTCAAAAATTCTATTACCCTCTCATAGCTTAGGCCCAACTCTGGCTAGGAAGCCTGCAGAAGGAAAGGGAGCAGCTCTGTTTTGTTTCTCCTATTCTTTCTTAATGCCCTGGTTGGACCTTCTAAGGTGAGGAAAGGGGAGAGGAAGATTGGGAAGAAGGATCTTCCCAGTGTGGTTCTGTCCTTCACAGTGATCCCTAGGTTCTATAGCCTACTTCTCCCTTCTGAATTTTTTTCATGAGTCAGCAACAGTCCTATGCCCGTGGTTCCATAATACCCCACAGCGTATTCCCAGTGATTTTCTGAAGTCCCTTTCCCTCGTTTTGTTTGGCTGGAGGAGTGCAACACTCCCCTCTTTTCCTCTATGCAGAAGAGAGGAGAAGCACACTTTGCTCTTCCAGCTCTCTCCAAAGAAATTCATTATTTTGGCCTTTTAGTGGATTCCTAGCTTATCTGTGAATTATGGGCTAATGGTGGCAGAACTTGTTTGGGGCCCCCTTCTCTGCTAGTCCTGTGTACACCTATTAGATCTCTTTAGGATGTGGAAAATTACTTGATTCCTATTATTATCAGTTTTGGGATCTAAATTGAATAGACAAGATAGAGAGAATCACTTATATTTTAATACCTGGTTACAGTGTTATTATAGATTCTCTGTCTACATTTTTAAGAGGATACAGTTCAATGATTTCTTGGACTTTGAGTTGCCCCAAGTCGTTCCCATCTGTTCTCTGTGATCTTGCCTCTGTACGTTTGTCCCATGTTTTTGGAAACTAGTACTATTTTGATCTAATTAGTGTCTAAAATATGTCTCATTTTTACAATGTCCTGTTTAAAATCACATATGGCATATCACTTTTTCTCTTTCATAGAGGTCAAGCTTTAAGATTTTGACTTTGTCTTAAGAAAGCCAGTTTCCTCTTTCAGCTTCACCAGCCTATTCTCTGTTTTCTTTTTTGTTTTATTCTTGCATTACTGCTTCTCTAATACTAAAAACTAAAGCATACTTTTTAGGACACTCTGTTCCTTCCTTGATATTTTTCATTGGAACATTTTAGCACTTGAGTTTCAATCATTTACTGAATTTATTTTCTAGCTCAAACTAAGAAGATGGGATATTCTCTTCATATGAAGGGTCTGCTGTTCTTTCTTCTTTGTTCAGTAACAATTTCTATCTGCCTTCTGCTTTTTCCTACACAAATTCCAATAACACACAAGTTTTGGGGCTGAAACAGTATTATTTCCCTACAATCAAAGTCTTGCCTTAGCCATACTTGATTAAATAAAATTTGTGTTTTGTAGGCTCGGTCAAGTTCAGCAACAGAGACCAACAACATCCTTGCTTATTAAGAACTACGATGTGCATTTAGTTAATACTAGTAAAAAGTCATCTACACAACTATGTAAAACTATTGCATCTCCATGAATAAAGCCTCAATAAACTGCTATAATCCATTAGATTCAAACTTCACATAAGCCATACTTCTAGGTCATTAAAAACTAAAGATGATTTTGGAAAGTTGGTGAAAGTGGCAGCAGCATAATTTTTGGATATCCTTGAATTCTCATTCAAAAACTAAAGCAATTAGAGTAAAACCAAAAGCTAAGAGATGAGTTATCTCCAGGAACATCATAACTAAAGCCAGTGAACGATCAGCAAAACCTGTGTGTTATTGGCACCTGTATGGAAAAAAGCAGAGGAAAGTAATGGGGGCATCTGACAGGGCTGATGACAGAAGAACCCCAAATGAGCCTAAAAATTTACTTTGAAAACTACAGCCAGTCAAGTTGAAAACAGCTGTGGAAACTAAGAGGACATTGGCTTAATCTAAGAGCTCGTGAATATAGGCACTCATAGCAAAGCCTCAGTGATGTAAAGACTAAGTTCTCACAAATGACTGGCTAATTTTCAGGACAGAGCCTCTCACAGAGCAGACACTGTGGGAAGTGGAATCAAACGAAGCAAGACAGAGAATGGTTAAAATAGAGAGATTACGGTATATAGGGCTATATGATCCTACACTATAGATATAGAACAAACAAAAATGGGAGAATCTTACAAAAATAATTCATAACTGGTTTCAGTAATAATTAGTGAGACAATTAGTATTGTTATCCTGAAATTGTTGTGTATGTAATGTGGGATAAAGCAAATGTGGAATTATGGAATATTCTTATTTTATCATCCCTCATGTCCTTGATAATTAGGATTCTCTGTGTGGAAGAAAAGAAATGTAAATTTAATATAGAGGAAATTAAGTTAAAAAAACCATATTGAATTGTAATCGAAATTATCAGTTTTAACTCATATATTTCCTAACTCTGCTGAAAAGACCTGGGAAAAATGATCAAACTAGTAACATCTCGTACCCCGAGTGCCTCGATTTTGATCTCTAAAAATAATTTCTCATTAAAAGAAACCAAGGCTTCTTGGATAAAAGGCTGATTATAGCTCGGGGAGTGAGAGCGATGTTAATTTTCCCATGCCAGATAGCAAGGAAGCTATCAATGACTACTAAAGTCCTGCCAAAAGGTCTCTGAAGATACTACCACTGGCCAAAGGTAGGAGGGATATTTTGAGCTTCAGTAAGAATGAAAATTGCAGTGGAGTTCAACCCACCAATAAGTTTAAATCCATGAGTTCATGATATAAAGGTCACAAAGAAGTAATTCATTATTAGAAATTCATTATTTATCCAGGAAAACTGGAAAAATCAAAGGAAAGGATAAAGTATTTATCTCACCTTTCTCATACAAACTTTACCATTAGGTAACCAACCTCTAGATGCAGAGAAGCATCTCCTTATAAAATTATTCTGGCTAGTAAACATAAGCAAAATGATAGCATTTCACTATTTTGCAAGTTTAATGAATTAATGTAGCCAGGCATTGAGCATCATCACTGAGCTGCTTACACTTAACAAGAGAGAAAAACAGATACGGTGCATCTCGTGATAGACACAACGCCACCTATAGTGTCTGCCTGAGCATCTGGATCTAGCTGCCAAACTGAAGTTCATTCAGAGGACACAGGGACATGCTGAACTGCGTGATGAGTATGCAATCAATAAAATCCAGACGGCGGGCAATTCTATGGGTCAAAATTTCAAGTCATAAACAGATAATTTGTATTAAAAATAAAGTAATGAGGGAGAATCTGAAGGTTAATAAAAGAATTAAGGGCATATCAAGAAAAAACAATGGGGAAGACTATATTATTAATGCCCAAGGAGGCGTACTTGAGCAATATAAATGTAAGGAAATATATGGAAATAATTATTATAAAAGCTGGTAGTTGTTACTTTTGGTAGGTGGCAGGATGGGGCAGATGGAGGACTTCCGGGGTGGCTAACAAAATTCTGTTGGCTTTGCCAGGGCAAGATCTGGGTGATGCTTACAAAGGTATTTGTCTTATAGTAATTCATTAAGCAATGCGTATGTTTTGTATCATTTTCTATATCTGTGTTTTGTTAAATTAAAACCAAAGAAAACCGAAGATATAAACTCTAAAATTTTGAGGATGACAGAAATTTCAATCTTCATGATATGTTCTGGTGTCTAAATTGCAGCTTTTGTCTACTTCTCAGTGTTCCTAGTTGATGCACAAAGACTTTAAGAATTAAGATTTCAAAATGCATATACATATATGCCTGCTCTTTCTTTCTAAAGACAGAACCAGTTGAAAGACGAACAAATGGGGAAGGCAAGCAGATAGCAATCAAATGTTATCTCTATTGCTGAGACTCTGATAGGGGAAACTGGCTCTGATTGGTGACCAAGTGAATTTATTAATATTTCATTCTGAATTGACAGTAGTCCCTTCCCTGGATCCTGTGGAAGTATGATTGGCTCCCATGAGTTTACGACATGAAGGAACAGTGAATGTAAACTTTCAGAAGACAGGCTTGCTTTGCAAAGAGAGGAAGGAAGGGTTGAATTGAACATAGCCTTTTCAAAACTGACTATTCATGGGCTGGCCTGGTGGCATCGTGGTTAAGTTTGCATGCTCCACTTCGGTGACCCAGGGTTTGCAGGCCCGGATTCCAGGCATGGACTTACACAGCGCTCATCAAGCCATGCTTTGGTGGCATCACACATACAAAATAGAGGAAGATTGGCACAGATGTTAGCTCAGGGCCACTCTTCCTCAAGCAAAACGATTGGCTACAGATGTTAGCTCAAGGCCAATCTTCCTCACACACACAAAAAAAGACAAAAAAACTGACCATTCAGGGAGGTGTGTACAAGGGTTAGGGAAAAAGGAGTGTTACTGTGGTGTGCATTCCTCATGAAAACAGGGGCCTGGGAGAGGTGATGCTGCATGGAAGAGCACAGTATTCTTTGTATATATAAACTGCAGTTTATTTCACCATCTTGCTGTCCCTTTTGTTGGACATTTAAATTGTTTCCAGTTTTTCACCAGAACAAATAGCACTTTAATCACAGCCCATGTGCATATACACCTTTGTGTGTATCTCTTTTAGATTTGCAGCTTTACAGAAAAAGAAATCATTAGTTTTAGAGCTCCTGTCAATAACAGTGAATAGAGCACTGTTTCAAATTTAAGAGCTCATACTGTGAGGCATTCTGTTTCCGACTCAGTCTTATCTAGCAAGGAGTCCTGTGTAAAATAATTTCAAACAACACTTTACTGAAAAGAAAGCAACCTGTGTATTTGATACAGATTCTATTTTTCTTACATAGTGTACACTCAGGGGTAGATTAAACAGTCAGCACACACACTAAAATGCAGAAGTCGGATCAGACTTCTCAGTTATCGCGGTACTCGGAGCTCACCCTGCAGCCTCACAGATCGGTTCAGTTGACAAAAGCACTCCAGTTGATTAGCTTCCCACTGCAGCATCTCATCCTCTGATCAGTTTTTATTGTCTTCTACACTCCAGCAGCACACAGCAGGACCAAACATATTCAGCCTTCCTCTCTTTTTCCCTTGTGAGTACAAACCTCTGTTGATGAAAAATAAACGTGTGTCAGAAAAGATGTCTTCTTTCTTCTCTATTTATCCAGTCATCTAACATTCCTGGCAGAAAGAAGACCAAGGTGATCCCTAGGAGTTAGAAAAAGAAATAGGTTGTAAAATGACCACAACTTTCACTGAGCCAATCTCCCCATTGACAGTTCTGTAATAACACCTGACAACAACTGAGTGAATCTTAAGAACAGCTGTTTTTTTATTTTTGTTCATGAATACTAATGTCTATAATCCATTCTGATTTGGCCTAAAGAATCTTTATGCATTAGACATTTCTAGACTGGAGGAACTTAGAGAACGGGGAGAGTTTGGAGTTTGACTGCAATTTTGTGACTTCTCTACGTTGACTGTATGTGGGATGCATTAAACTCCAAGGGCTCAGTTGACTTTGAAATACTATAGTGCTCCTTTAAGGAACAAATCCTTCACGGTGGATTTCCTTGGGTCAATTAGAATTAGCGTGGGATAACACAACTTTCACCATGAATGCCATACAGAATTCAAACTGTACCTCTGGTCCTAATTACAAGGGACTTCTATTTCCAAATATATATTTCATTCCTCTATTCTTGACGTGATCTACCTCCTGTTGATTATATTTTGTTCATAGGTAAGAATGTAAAGTCCATTGTGAATTTCCTAGGAAGGTAGTTTCTTGAGACTAAGTGTCTAGCTACCTTCTGCCACTCACTTCTAAACTCTCTTTGAACAATAGTACTCTGGCCCTGGACAATTTTCTCTCAGATCCATTTTCTCACACTTCCCTTATTTGGCTGCCTAATGCAAGGTCTATGTCAAGGGATTTATTAATTCCTGTAAGCTGTGTTTCTTGGCTCTTGTGTCAACTGTTTTTTAGCTACAGTCTGCCCGTGGAATCCACTAGTGGGACATTAAGGGGCTCCGGCACAGGAGAAGCCAGGCCATTTCTTCCCCTAACTCTTTGTCTAAGGCTGCATTTCCTACAGGTACTGACAGGCCTGCTGAAGTTTGACCTTCTGCCATGCTATTTGGACTCTTGTAACCTCATGCTTGTAGCAAGTAGACTTAATCCACAGCGTTTGGAAGCCTCAGGATGTGTTCTTTGCTCTGAAGCCACTTTTTGAAAAGATATAAGCACCGCAATGGATAGGGGTACTAAACATCTACGTCTGAGAGATTATTTCTATTCAATCACTTATTTATTAATTCAATAAATATTCATCAAGCACATAACATGTACCAGACTATGCCTAGGTGTTGGAATTACAACAGTGAACAAACAAAAAACCCTTGTCTCTTGTAGTTTGTACTCTTTTGGAAGAAGGCAGAAAAATAACTACAGCAATCAATAAATAAATATTCTGTAATACATTAGAAGGTGCTTGGTATTGTGGAGGAAAGTAAATGAGGCAAAAGGTAGAGAGAGTCTTATGAGAGTTGCAATTTTACATAGGCTGAATGGAGGAAATCTTTCTGAGAAAATGACGCTTGAAAAATACTTAGGGGAAATGAGGGGTGAGCTGTGCAGATGGCCGAGGCCATATACACAAGAGACCTGAGGTGGGAGAGGCCTGGTACATGTGAGGAGAAACGTGAGGCCAGTGTGGCCGTCACAGACTTTGTAGGCGGAGAGTGGGAGGATGTGAGGTCAGGGAGGCAAACGGAGACAGAGGTCTTAGGGCCTTTAAGACATTGTAAGGGCTTTAGATTTTACTCTGAATGAGGTGAGAAACCACTGGAAGAGTAGCATGGTGTAATTTGCATTTTAAAAGTGTCATTCTGTGTGCATGTTGAAAATAGACAAATATTTTGAGAAGTTTTGCTGTAAATGGGAGCATAGAAATATGTTGTAACTAGAGAGAATATGAGGTCAAGAGATGTGTTGTTCTTGCTTATAGGTTGGGAGTGATACTGACTGGTTTAACGAATGTGCAGATGGAAATGCTTTAACAGAGAGAGGGGAAATCAATAGTGCTGGAGAAGGAAGGGAAAAATGCTAAAGCAGTGTCTTTGCATAGATACGAGAAGGCTAAACCAGAGCAAATGTGGTATCTTAGCCCTTAGATAGCTGCACAGACAACTTATCTCTCATACCAGAGTGGGAGACAGAAGCAAGCAATCTGTTTCAGATGCTGTGAAGGTAGATGAAAGAGGTGAAGGAAGCTTGTGGAATTTTTTATTTTATTTCTTTAATTTTCTCAGTAAAATAATAAGCATAAGTTGAAAGTGAGAGTGAAATGGTATTAAAGATTTGAGGAGAAAGGAGAATGAATAAAATAGATTTCTAGGAAGTGTAAGGCTGAATGGACCAGGGAAATATATTGTATGGTGACTGGGAAGCTAAAGGTGCACTGAGGAAAACGATCAGGAATTTTAAATGAGAGCAGGCTCCATGGCTGCATGTTTATCTCCGGGTAAGTGGAGTTGCACTAGTTTTTAACCAGGGTTGGAATTTTTTCAAGCAAGTATAATAGAGCAAGAACATAGTAAAGCACATATGGTTATATTCAAAATAAGTATTATAATGAGGCCAGTGGATTTTAGTCTAGAGAAGGAGAAAAGTCGCAGCATAAGGAGGGAGGGCGAATAGGGAAAAGTCCAGAGAACTAACTTTCTGTCAGTTCCAGTGGGGTCAAAGGACTAGTGGAATGAGTTGGAAGATAAAGGGTAAATGCAGAAGGATGGATATCTCACACTGAAATAATGAATACTGTATGGACAAGGTTCAGAGTATGTTCATGTAAGTGAGTGGCTGAGGTAGAATGGAAGTCAAAATTATTGGTGTAGAGGTGTTCAAGTGAGAAGTCAGGATGTTAGAAAACTCATCTATATGGATATTGAAATTGGTAAAAGTTAAATGAGGAGCGGTGTTGGAGAAAGGGACATAAATCTATGGTTTCTTTGAGAAAACAGAATAAGTGACTGTAGGAGTTGGGGAGATGACTCTAATAGTTGGTGGCGTAGTCTGAATATAAGTGAGTAAAGCTAGGAGTTATTAGGGAAGGCAGGAGGAGAATATTCTAGAGGTGGCAATGAAGAGCCACGAGGAAGCATACCCTAGTTCCAAGTTCACAGGCTGAAAGATTGTGTACAGTGGAGACAAAGCTTCCTAGTATAGCTATCACATCTATGCTTCTAGTTCTCTCAGTCTCCACCAGGGAAAAATAAGACACTGCACCTCACATTTTGTGGTTTCCTCCTAGAGTTTTGTTTGGCTCATTTTCATATTCCCTTCCCCATGAAACTAGAGAAATGAACAAAAGTGTACAGTTCCAGGAGATCAAGGCTGGAACTCAAGAGACAATGGAACTAACACCACAAAAATAAGAGTTAAAGAAATACTTCCTATTTAAAAAGAAAAAACTCGGACCAAAAATTTAAAAGACATAAGAAAGTCCTTCAAACATAATCAAGAGAACTTCACTAAATTACATTCCTTTGGGATTTTCAAACTATAACAAAAAAGAAAGAAATCTCCAATAATACAAGAGCAAAAATTCAATTTACAAACAAAAGAGCAAAAATTACATTGTCTTAGAAGAGCTAGAAAAATGAGACAATAGAGCATCAGAGCTCAAAGGAAAAAAGATCCTTATCCAAGAATCCCAAATTCGAGCAATTTTACACCTTTGAAGCTAATAGAAATTCCAAGATATTCAAGGGCTTAGACAGCATATAAGACCCTGGTAAAGTCACTGATACTGACCCTGATATCAGTTTCCCTACATTAAACCCAGCATATATGTGGTTAAAACCAAAACACTCTTTCCCTGCTTACTTCCTGGCTTCCTGTCTCCAGAATCCACTATCCTCCATGGAGACAGACACCACCAAGGACAAGCACCTGGATTCATTATCTCCTCCCTGCAAGGAGATACAGGCTGGTGGGAAAGCTGCTGACCAGCAAGGTCACGGGCTCCCTCCTCTCTACAAGTAGTCTCAAGGCCAAAGACAGGATGGTGGGAAAGCTCCGACCAGCAAGGCTGTATGCTCCCCCCCCCCCCACCTAAAACCCCAAATAAAAACCCTTCCTTTTAGCTTTTCAGGGAGTTTGGGATTTCAGCATTAGCTGCCCTCTCTCCTTGTTCAGCGCTGTGTAATAATAAAATTCCTACCTTCTTCCACTACACCCGCTGTCCGAGATTGGCTTGCTGCGCAACAGGTGAGTAAACTCACTTCAGGTTCGGTATCATCACCACTGAATAAACAATTAAAAGATAAATGAAAAGAAAAATCATCGAAAGGAAAAATCATACAGAAATCGTGATTCTAATGACTAGTTAAAAGAATTGAGATTAGCAAATAATCAAGTATGACCAAATTTAAGGTTAGGTATTGTTCTGTTAAATTATCTAACCTAGTAAATTAAAATTCCAAGTAGATACTTAATATTCTATACATTCTTAGTTTTCTACGTGTTCAAAATGGTAAAAAATATCACTGGGATCTTTTTTTTAGGAAGAAGTAAGATTATCTTTATCTGTGGTTTTGTTATAGTCAGGAAAGTGTTATAATTTTTCTATTTCCAGTTATGCTAGGTAATGCTTTCTTTAAAGAAATTCATCAGCAATTTCTCAGACGGCAGTTGCCATATATGTGAGCATATTTGAGCATATTCTATAAATAGATTATATTTGATATGACTGTGGCTATAAACTTATTTCTATTTTTCTGTGTAAAAAATGTGTGATAACATATATTATCCCCAGATCCAAATTTTCAACAACAGAAAAGTATTTAAACAATTTAATTTCCAAAATGTAAGTTATATTTATTGTTTTCTTAAACATTTGTATGATTATCATGGCGTAATAATATGTACTAAAGAATGGTATTATGACCACTAGTGGAACTGAATCTAATTCAGTTCAGACTAATTTGTTCAATTCTGGAGAGAATTGTACTTAAAGACATTAATGAGGGTAGGAGCCAGGAATGAAAGTGCGAGCAAACAAATGATCATCATTAAACAATATGACAGAGACAAAATCATACGATAATTATGAGTATGTATAAATTAGCTAAATATGTCATTATAAGAAAAGTATCGAGGAGTCGGCCTGTGGCCAAGTGGTTGATTTCATGCGCTCTGCTTTGGTGACCCAGGATTTCACCAATTCGGATCCTGGGTGCAGACGTGGCACCGCTCATCAGGCCATGCTGAGCCGGAGTCCCACATAGCACAACCAGAGGCACTCACAACTAGGATATACAACTATGTACTGGGGGGCTTTGGGAAGAAAGAAGAAATAGGAGGAGGAAGAGCAGGAGGAGAAGAAGAAGAAAGAAGATTGGCAAAAGATTTTAGCTAGGTGCCAATCTTTAAAAACCCAAAAAGAAAGAAAAATATAGAAAATAAAGTATTTGAAAAGAAAATATCGGCTGATTTAGTTAAATATAAATTTAAAATATGTAGACATAGTGGATTAGGAGAAACAGATGTAATATATCTATATATTAAATTTTCTTTTTAAAAATAGTAAAATTTTTTAAAAGAGTGATAGTTAACACAAAAGTATTAAAGAATGTGAACAGTTCACTAAAATAAGAATATGTTTCACATAAACTAGTATTTGGGGATGCAAACAAAAGTCAGTTTTCTATTATATTGGAGAAATTTAAAGTGGCCAAAAACAACACTTTGGAAGGTGCGGTAACGGGCATCATACTGCTGACTGGATTGTGAACAGCAAAATGCTATCTCGGGAAGGGGTAAACAATCTGACGGGATTTTTTAAAAACAAAACTTCATATACATTTCATTAATCAATCCCTCTTTTTAGAAATATAGGTGATAGAAATAAAAGCCTCGTAATATAAGGATTTGTTTACAAAAATACTCACTATAGCATTAAAAAATATATAAAAAATTTTGAGGGACTAAAGTATGCCCATATAATAGAGTATTCTACAGATACTAAAAATATGAGGTGGATTATATGGTGCTAATATGAATGAAAAGCATCGATATACTGGTAAGTGAAAAATAAAATATTCTAGAGCAAGTGAACATTTTTCACTTTGCTGAAAAAAGAAAAGAAAAAATAAAACTACATGAATATGTATTTAATTGTATTGTGTGAGCATATTGTTTGGTTCAGAAAGAGTCAAAACACACATAATTTGATTAGTTTAAACAAATCAGTTTAATGTGAAGAAAATAAACATTATTTTTTCTTTATACTACTCAGTATTTCTGACTGATTATATGGAATGTGTATTACTTTGTAATCAATTTTTATTTTAATGTAAAAAGTCTCCCTGAAAGAATTTAAAACATACTTGCATACTTCAGGATGATACTAATTGAAAAATTCATGTCTATAAAATTATGCAATGTATATTGAAATTAACAGCTGGGAAAAATTTAGCTGAACAAATATAGATAAAGATTATTAACATAAAACAATTGACATTCAAGGGAAATGATTTTAATGAAGCAAAAGACATTTTATAATAAAAAGCCAGAATATTCATGACACTTTGTTAAAAAAATAGCCTCAAATATATTAGAAAAAACTGTTGGAAACGCACTAATTTACTGATGTGAAAATGATAGAAGTGTATTGCTTTAGAAGAATAATCTGTGCCAAGAAAACAAAAACTAAAGATAGAGAGAAATTAATTAATAAAATTGCCCTACACAGAAGAAGGTCCTCCTGTTTTCAGTGTCCGTATAAGTTCATATTGATTGCTCATGCACAAAATTTTGGAGAAACTTCAATAAATCAAAATGACCACGATTTTAGAGATTATATTCTTCAATACAAAGTCTGTATAATAGTAACTAATTATAAATTTTAACAATCTCAGAAATAACAGTAATGAAGATCCAAATATCTGAAACTTTACAGCAAATTGAGTTGACATTGAGAATATTTAACAATTAATAAAAAATGAAAATATCACAAAACACAAGTCACAGGAAGAGTCTAAAGTTGTAGACAGGTGCTATTTAGGAACATGATTTTTACTATTGTTTACAATCATAATTATTTTAGAAAGAATGAATGAAACAAACAAATAAACAAGCAGAAAGACAAATTAAGATAGTGATCCATATCAGCTTCTGTTGTCAGAAGGCCCTGGATTTGTTTATTGCCTCTGGCGTTCACCTTGACAAATTACTGCATTTTGCTGAGTCTCATTTTCCTCAGATATTTCATATATTAGCATTTAGCCACTCTAAGTTTAGCTTGAATTTTTTGTAAATGAAGATAGTGTTACCTACCTATGCATTTCTATGAGTATTAAATGTATAATTCTTTTCCTAGTACCCTCAATAAATGTTATCTTCCTCTTAACTCCAACATTAATAATGGGATTAGCACAGAGCAAGATTTTTTCGAACAATCTTCAAATCATCCTTTATCAATTATTTGCTAACTCTGCCTGCAAATGACATTGGCTTTGCACACAAAATTTGGGTCTCGCAAGGATAATTTGTGTGTCCTAAAGCACAAAAACCTGTGATCAAGACCAAGAAACTGGCTGCAGGTCAAAGCACTGCCATCTTCTTGCTAAGTGAATTGGGTTAGTCATCTATAACATATCGGGAATAACCTCTTTGACACGGTTATTATGGACTGTTCTGTTAAGAGAATTTGTTAAAGAATTTTCTACATGCAGACACACTCTGCATGTACAGCTGTTAGTTTATGCCAATGTGTAGGGTGAACAGTTTGCTAGCATTCTTTTTTCCATGCAAATCACTCCTCCATTGAAGAATTACATACTACATAGGAAAAAGGCATCATTCTCTAAACTGGAATCTGGATATTCATGGGGATCTATTTTTATTTATGCTGAGATCTTCTAAGATACAAATGTTGTTTGAGCTAAGAGATGCTTTTAAATGAAGAAATGTGGGAAGTGAGACCAGGGATTTGAAGCTATTTAAAGTTGTGGAGAAATAAGGAAATAGAATCTTAGAACTAGCAATACAGCACAAATTTCCTATGATGTGATTCCAAAAGTGGAAAAACTTTTCTTGATTAGAAGGTAAACCAAATGACAATGTCCTTATTTTACGTGTGCAGCTGATGGAACTATAGTAAGCAGTTATCACAACGAAAAAATGAACTACCATCATTGTTTTAACATCATTGTAAAAAACACCTGTAAAAATTAAAAATAGGCAATATTTTTAAAGTTCATTAATAAAAATCTGAGATATTTTCATGATTTCGCAAATGTGTTTGTTTACTCATTCACTAAACCAACAAAGAGTTCCTGCCTTCCTAAAGCAAACGGGGAGGTTTGGCAGCGCTGGGGAATCAAGCAAGTAATCAAAAATTATAACAACGTGACATGCTATTCTTGGCGTATGAATAAAAACTTCACACAGAGGAGGAAAGATTCTTTGGTCAGAGAAAGATGAAATAAAGCAAAACCAGGCACTTTTCTCTTAAGAAGTATATAGTGTGTTCGGAGTCTTAATGCAGGTACACAAAGCTGTACACACAAAAATGAAATGTGTTTATAATGCCTGATTACATTATGATTCTTAGGTGATAGGGAAATTTAGGAAAGGAAGACACCAATCAACATGGTAGCATCTGAGAATAATTCCACAGGTAGATTGCTAAGCACTTTCACTACTTTTCATGAAGAAAAAATACAGATGATGAGTGGGAAGGTAGAGAATGGCAAAGGTAAATGCTTGAAGTATTTTATTTTAATGGGTTTAATGGTTCTTAAAATTAACTTCGAGCTCTAACGTACTGCTTCAAAACCATTGGAAACATCACTTTCCTTCTGGAATGGATCCAGGTGAGGATAACAGCAAATGTAATACACAGCAACATCTCTTAGATGGAGCAAATAAATAAAACTAATTATCAGAGAGAAAATAGCTGGTTCTGTTAAATACTGTGTGTTTCAAACTTGCTGGTGAGAAGGACAAAAGCAGAGAAGAGGCATATGGAGTGTGGAAGAGAAAGAGACTTTGCATAAAAAAAAAAAAGCTAGTGATTCTGTTTCTATGCTCATGAATTTATCTGAGACAGGAAATAAAAACACAAAAAACCTTTCAAGGTCCAAAATTTACATATGCTTTTAACTCATCAAGAATTAACTATTGAAATAATTGAATAATAAAAAGTTGAGAACACAGTTTCGGTCTGTAAAAGATATTGTAGGAGAAACTATCAAATTTATGCAAGTTGTGCTCGGTGTCAAAGTACACTAACCTGCTCATTATGACGACATCATAAATTGTAGTTTGTATGTATGGTGACAGATGGTAACTAGACTTATGTGGTGATCATTCACAATATATACTAGTATCAAATCGTTATGTTGCACAATTGAAACTAATATAATGTTTGTCAGTTTTACCTCAATAAAAAATAAAATAAAATAAAAATTATAGTTGAAAAAATCTTAGTTTTTAATGTCTTCTACATGAAAAGTTGGCTTCATGGTAGAGTTCTCCTTTTCCTGACATTCAGATCCTTTCCAAATCTGCCAACTATTTACCCCTTTCCCAGGGTTGCCAGATTTAGCAAGTAAAATACAGAGCATCCAGTTAAATTTTAATTTCAGCTAAATTTTAATTATTAAATAATATTATAAGATTATTCATTATTTATTGGAAATTCAAATTTAAATGGATAAATTGTATGTTATACAGAAACCCTATGGTTAACATAACATTACATAGATGCCTACTGTGTGAAAAGTAATCATTGGACAATGTAATGGAAAAATAAAACTTGAAAAAATTTGTCTTAATTTGGCCTTCCCTGATTCAGTTCTTGAGACGAGGATTAGCGAGGAGGTAGGTTATTTGGAAGTCATCCTAGGAATCATGGGTCGGAGAGTCAGGAAAACAGAGAGAGAAAGCAAGTCAGCCAATAAGTACATGATGAAGCAAGTTGCCACTATGGGAAATTGGAGCTTAAACCTTCTGGGAATCAGTATAGCACACTCACCTCAGAGAGAGCTCACCTGAAGAGTGAGGAGTATGGGATATTTATAACCATTCCTGGCTGTGTTTAGTTGAGGTCAGCTATCGGGGTAGTAATTCTTCCAGAGACATCCATCCAACTGAAAAAGTCCTCAGAGAATTTGGAAGATAGTAGAGCTCATGGGGGAGAGCACCAACTTGGAGGCAGCATGCCCACAGACTCGGAGCCCAAGGTTGGTCATTTGAGCTATGCTTGAATCATCAACTTAAACTGGCATGCTTTGTCTTTCATCACAACAAAAAGTTATCCAAATTCCTCATTATTATCTAACTTGCTTTATCCACTCCCTCCACCTAGTTATGTTCCTAATTTCAAATGGACCCTCCAAGATATTTAAATAATATTTTAGTTCTTCAACCAAATCAACCAATGAGATACGTTAAACAGATCCTTTTGTCTTCTCTGTTGTTTTTGCTTGTGTCCTTTTATTTGCCTAGAGTGTCCTTTTCTTTTCATTTTACTTGAATTATTTCTTCAAATCTTATGCCTTCCATGAAGTATTTCTCAGATCTCAGGCCTACCATGAGACATGATGGAAATAGGAAGAGAGAATGTTAGATGGGTATATGCTCTGTTTGGATTGTACAAACTTGAGCATCCAAAGGGATTCAGAAAACTTCAGGATCAAAACTGAGTTGGAAACTCAAAAATCACATATACATATCAAATCCAGGAACAACTATTCCCACTTAAAGTTGTTTAGATGGATTTTTGGCATTGACCTTCCTTGTTATTCTTGGTATATGTTGTATTAGTTTTCTGTGGCTAGTGTAAAAATTTAACACAAATTTGGTGGTTTGAAACAACAGAAATTTAATCTCTCTCAGTTCTGGAGGCCAGAGCTACAAAATCAAATTCACTGCGCTAAAATCAAGATGTAGATGGGGCTATGCTCCCTCAGCAGGCTCTAGGGGGCAGTTTGTTCCTTGTCTCTTCCAGCTCTGGCAACTTCCGGCATTTTTTGGCCTATGGCCTCATCATCCTAATCTCTGCCTTTGTGGCCACATTGCCTTCTCCTCTTCTGTGCATAGTGTTTTTCTGCTACTTTCTTATAAGCACGCTTGTGATTACATTTAGGGGCTGTAATCCAGGATGACATCCCTATTCGAAGATCATTAACTTAATCATATTTGCAAAAATGCTTTTTCCATGTAAGATAACATTTATAGGTTTCGGGGATTAAAACCTGATATCTTTGGAGGCCACTATTCATCCCACTACAGATATTATTGGACCAGTTGAGCATGTGCCCTTCTTCTAATATATTTTTATTTTTGTTATTTAAACTTTCACACTGTATTACATAATTTGTTTTTAAAGTGTTTATCTCCTGCAACAGATGAAATAGATTTGTCTCATGCACCACCTCCTCAGAGAAGAGCCTGGATCTCATCACTGTATTTTCAGTATATACTACAGTGCTAGACACATGTTGAGACTTACCAATTATTGTTCAATTAATGAATATTATTAATGTTAAATAATCATAGGATTGATTTGACTCATTTCTTTCTCTCTTTTCTCCTACTCTATTTCTTGGAGTTTAAAAACACTAATCGAGTATTTTCTTTTCCTTGAAACAAAAGTAATATTGTAATTTAACGAGCTACCTCTTTCATCCTGTCCTAGAGATTAATCTTAATATGCTCATTGTATGGTATACAATGTATGGGCTCATCAGGTGGTGTTCTATATTCCACCATCATAAAATATTATTTATTACAGGGTATTCCACATTCTGTTATGTATGCAGTAATCACTTATGTAAGCTCTTGCAGCCAGTCTATTAGTCCTGAGACAAGTTATAAGAATTGGAGCAGGTTATTAAGGGTTTCCTGAACTTCCGTTTCTCTCTGTATTAAATTGCTTAATTATATCCCAAGGATATTTGAAGAATTAAAATAAATTACATACTGCTAACTAATATACAAAACTTTATACAACTAGAGTTACTACAACTACTTTTATCATTAATAATAATAATAATAATAATAATAATAATAATAGTACCATCTGTGGTTCTATCCTCTTGTCTACATAATGTCTCCAGGTATTTTAATATTTTATGCACTATATGTACAGTCAGGTAGATTATTCACACAATCTACATATTCTAGTCTATTATCCTGGTTTATTAGGACAACTGATTTCCATAATCATTCTCAGAGATTGTTTTTTAAACCTCTTGGGTTCTACCTGCAAAGATAAGGAAGAACCATGAATGTCAATTTTTCCAACATTTTACTCCTTGGCAGAGTAGGAAATCGGGAATGAATATCATTATCAAAGTGAAGTAGGCAGTCACAGGAAAGTCCTCCTCCTCAACAATATTTCCTTAGACCTTTCACCGAAAGAACAGCAGGCCCCAGCTCCAACACACTAAATGTAGCATAAACCTCCCAGATACAAGGCATATAGTGGTTATTTAGTTAATTATTTATTGCATGAATAAATGGGAGATGACTCAAGATTAAAGAGGTATTTAGAAAGAAAGTTATTTGATTAAATATAAAACATTGCTTTGCAATTTCAAACAATTGGTATAGAAGGATCATTTAGAAATCCACAAGCATTATATCTTCACATGCCCAGACTTTCAAACTTATCACCACCTACTTCAACAACAAATTTCTATTCCAGACCAGGTCAACTTCATCTATCTCTTCCACTTAAACAAGTGGATTGCAATAAAATATAAAATAACTTGTGCAGATTGGGACTCTTTAGCTCATTTTCATTGTGAAGCACCTACATCATATCAGTTTTATAATCTATATTAGAAGAGATAGATATCTTAAAATTAAACCTAGGAATGGTCTCAAAACTATTGGAATTAACAAGTAAGTTTAGCAATATTACTGGATATAAGATCAAAACACAAAGATAAATTATATTTCTATATATAAGCAAAAATATTTTAAAAGCATGAAAAGATAACATTTGCTATAGCACTGAAAGATCAAGTTTCTAGGATTGAATCTAATAAAATGTGTGCAAGATTTTGTTACTGAAAACTCGTAAGTGTAAATATACACATTTATACATATGTGTGTATATGTACATATATGTTCATAGCTATGTTAAAGAAGACCTAAAAATGGATTTGAATAAGCAATATTATAAAAATTTCAGTTCTCTCCAAATTGATCTATTATGTATAACACAAAATCATTAAAAATCCCAATAGTGTGTGTATGTAAATCTAATCTTATTATAAAAATCACATGAAATGCAAATGACCAAGAAAAGTTAAGACAGTCTTGAAGAAAAAGGAGAAGAACAATAACAACAAAATGCTGAAAAGATGTATATTTCCAGATATTTATCTATCTTTATATCTATTCACACACACATATATGCAAGGTGCATATATATATAAAATAGATATCCTTCCATAAGAAGAGAAATTTTGAATTTTTAGTGTGTGCATCTATGTAGATCAGAATTTCCCAATGTATTTGTGATTGTCATAACAGAATAAAATAAACTGACTCCAGCTGGCAGATTCACTTTTATATGTGTTTCAGGAGAGGTCTAGCTAGTTAAATGTTCGTGATTTTGATCAGTTTTAGAATAGACCTTGGTCTGTGACACTTTTACATAAAACTAAATAATGATAAGGACAAGGACTGATATTAAAGCAATCACTTAAGAATCCTCATGCACTTAAAGTGTTTGGTGGGAGTAAGACTTTGCTTAAAGTAGTGATCTTTTCTGGATGTTTTATCACATTTGATGTCTCTGCAGCTTTATGTTATGGCACTCTTATTTTCCTTCTATTTTTCTGACCAATATTCTTAAGACTCTTCTTGCTACCCTTCCACTGGCCACACCTTAAGTACGGTAGAGGTATTCCCAGGGGTTTGTCTTCAGTCGACATTCTTTCTCACTCTGTACAGTCTCCCCAGACAATTTCATCCCTTGCCATAGCTTTATATTTACAGATGATGCAGCAATTTGCATGGGCCACTCTGAATACGCTTACACACTTGAGACTTGTCTTTGTTCCTGTCTGTTGAAGCACCTAGTATGGAAGTCTCCCAGCGGCTAAATAAAACATTTTCCAAGTTGGATTTATTCTCTATCTGCTTACTTGTGTCAAAATCTTTTTGATGCTAAACTCTCCTTTATCATCCTTATTAATTGCCAAATCATATTGATTCGAAATTTGCAATGCCTTTCATACCAGTTCTTTTTTTTTATTCCCTGTTCTACCGTCCTAGTTTAGGACCTCATTATCTTAATTCAATTCATATCAGCAATCATCCATTAATTATTTACTCTGAGGTAGGAGCTGTGCAAGGTACTAGGGATATTGAGATGAAAAAACAAGTTTTGCATTTTAGTTTTGTTCAGTCTTTTGTGGAAAAGCCAAAAAGTAATTATACAGTGTTTTAAGTATAATTCAGAAGTAATAGGTGCTAGATAAGCACAAACTAGGGAATACCGATTTCACAATCCAGAGTTTTTCTCAACCTTAACACTAATTATGTTTTCAGCCAGATAATTCTGTAGTATGGAGTTCTGTTTTATATATCTTAGCATATTTTGCAGCATCTCTGGGCCCTATCCGCTAGCTGCCAGTAATACCCCATCCCCAGTTGTAGCAACCAAAAACGCCTCCAGACACTGCCACATGTCCCCTGGGGGGTAAAATTGCCCCTATTTGAAAATCTCTGATATAGAATAATACCTGTTTTCTCCTACAAACTTCATGTCTTTCCAATCCATCGTTTGTATAACACTCATTTTCTTATTGTTCTTCAAATAGTCATAACACTTCTCTGAAACCCATTGAAGACAATCACTTACTTAAGAATAAAGATCAAACCTCTGAGCATGACATTTACGCTTTCATTTCAACTTCATCGTACCTTTCTGGTCTCAGCATCAAAAACATCCTTCACCTCAGTCAGTGATGGTGTCAGTCCTAGGTGCTTGTTGTTTCTAAACGTGTCCCAGACTCTCCACATGTTACAATAATCCCATCCACTGAGGTACTATGCCATGGTGACCTTGACCAAGTCATATCATAGTGATAATTTCATAAGAGGTTGTGAGGACCAAATGGAATAATACAAGTAGCGACTGTAATAAATGATAAGTTGTAGATAATATTATGATTCCTGATTCTTCAACTGTTGATATTCTCCTTCAAAGGCCTAGCTCATGTGACACCTTCTTTACCTCTCCTGAGCATTTCAAATGAAATTTATCATTTATTTTTCATGTTACTTTACACAATACTTGGTCTTTAATCTCTATAATTCCTTTTCATTTTATCTTAGATTCTTGCCATGCATCTTCTCACATTATTTCAAGAGGTCCTCCTTGGTCATATTTTGTTAAACTTTGCCATATCCTAGTGCCAATGTAACTGCCCTTCACAAAATAAATATTGTAATACTTATCAAATTTAGTGTGGAAACTCATACTGCTAAAATATACTTAAAATTGGTAGTATTTTTTGGAGTAACTATTGTGTTCCAGGCACTGTCCTGGGAACGTCTTATAAACAATTGATTATCCTTCTGATACTGAACCTGAAGTGAGTTCACTCACCTGTTGCGCAGCAAGCCAATCTCTGACAGCGGGTGTAGTGGAAGAAAGGAGGAATTTTATTATTGCACAGAGCTGAGTAAGGAGAGGGGGCCCCTAATGCTGAAATCCCAAACTCCCTGAAAAGCTAAAAGGAAGGGTTTTTATTTGGGGTTATAGGTAGGGGAGGGGAGCATATGGTCTTGCTGGTCGGAGCTTTCCCACCATCCTGTCTTTGGCCTTGTGACTGCTTGCAGAGAGGAGGAAGCCTGTGACCTTGCTGGTCAGCAGCTTTCCCACCAGCCTGTATCTCCTTACAGGAAGGAGATGATCCAGGTGCTTGTCCTTGGTGGTGTCTGTCTCCATGAAGGATAGTGGATTCTGGAGCCAGGAAGCCAGAGAGTAAGCAGGGAATGAGTGTTTTGGTTTTATCCCCATATATGCTGGGTTTAATGTGGGGAAACTGATATCAGGGTCGGTATCACTTGAGAATCTTAAAGGGCTTAAAATGGATATTCCTAATTTATAGATATAGAATCTAAACCTTAGAGAAAAGTCATGAACTCATGTCCATATTGCTAATAACTAACAAATTCAGGATTCAAACCTAACTGTGGTCTGTCTCATTCCAAAATTCTTGATTTTTTGTTATGTTATGCTGTGCCTCAATATGAAATACGTATGTACTAACAGTTGATCGATTTGGAACAACAGTGTCCAATACAAATATGATATGAATCAGTATATACTTTAAAGTTTTCCAATAGCTACATTAAAAAAAAGAAAACTAGGTGAAAATAATTTTAATAAAATATTTTATTTAGCTCAATATATCCAAAATATTATGAAACATGTAATTAACATAAATTATTAATGATATTTTGCACTCTTTATTAAAACATATAATCTTCCATTACCAAGAGGTGACCTTATGACAAATTTTGACTAATGAGATGAAAATGGAATTCCTTATAAATGGAGCTTTTGGATAATAATTTAATGGTAGCTGATTCAGCTGGCATGGGAAATTCTGTCCTTTCCCTTACTTCTTTATATGTAAATGGAAAAAAGCAAACCAAATAAACCAGAAAAAGAGAGCTCACCCATGACGTCTTTGAACTGTTGAACAAATGCTAATATCTACCCATCTTAGACTTCCCTGTTTATCACAGGAAAAACCCGTATTTGGTTCTGTAATTGCTGTTGGAGATTATTGATTTTGCTGATGTTACATGCAGCTAAACCCAGTCACTGAGTGAAAGAGAAGGTGATATCCGAGCAGAGACCTGAATAAAGTGAAGGTGCAAGACAAGTGAATTCTGAGTGAAATTCTAGGCAAAGGAAACTGCAATGAATAGAGCTGAGAGTGAGAAAGAATTGAAAGTAGAGTGTGCCCATTTGTTCTAATTACCAGTGCCACATGCCAAACTTCACCAAATCCTAAAGTCTTAAAAAATAACAACTACTGGGGCTGGCTCCGTGGCCGAGCGGTTATGTTCACACGCTCCGCTGCAGGCGGCCCAGTGTTTCAGTGGTTCAAATCCTGGGCGCGGACATGGCACTGCTCATCAAACCACACTGAGGCAGCGTCCCACATGCCACAACTAGAAGGACTCACAACGAATATACAACCATCTACCAGGGGGCTTTGGAGAGAAGAAAGGAAAAAAAAAAAAATAACAACCACTTATTTTGTTTACAGACCTGCAACTTGGACAGCATTTGATGAGTGAGACTCATCTTTGCTTCATGAGGAGTTAGTTGGGGTGGAGAACTTGGGGCTGGAGTCTCTGTTTTCAAGATGACTAACTCATGTTCAGGGAACTCAATTGGGACTGTGGACTGGTGTTCAGTTCCTCAACATATGGGCCTTTCCATGGCTATTTGCATTTTTTTGCAGTATCATGGCTGGGGTCTAAGAATGAATATTTCAAGAGAATCAGGCAAAAGTTGTACAGTAGTTCCCCTTGTCTGAGGTTTCCCCTTCTACAGTTTCAGTTACCTGCAGTCAACCATGGTCTGAAAATATTACATGGAAAATTCACTGCCACAATGTCTACATCACTCGTTTCACTTCATCTCCTCACATACCCACTGTATTATCTCACGTCACCACGAGAGGAAAAAGGGTGAGTAAAGTATAATACAATATTTTGTGAGAGATAGAGATACTGTAACTTTTATTATAGTCTATTGTTATAATTGTTCCATTTTATTATTAATTATTTTTGTTAATCTCTTACTGGGTCTAATTTATAAATTAAACTTTATCATGGATATGTATGTATAGGAAAAAACATAGTATATATAGGTTTGGTACTACCCGCAGTTTCAGCCATCCACTGGGGTCTTGGAACATATTTCTTGTGGGTAAGGTGGACTGCTGTATTGCTTCTAATGACCTAGCCTTGTAGATCACATACTGTCACTTCTGCTCTAGCCACAGTGCTATCCAGAGTCCAAGGAAAGGAAACATAAACTTCACCTTCAGCTAGGAGGAATGTCAAGTCATCTTGTGAGAAGAGGAAGTGGAATGGGAAGTATTGTTGAAGTCAGTTTTGGAAATTACAGTGTGCCACCCCAGAAAGAATAAGAAAATATGGATGATGAGAACTGAATTCAACAAGTATGCATTACGCTCTTGTCACATTCCAGATGACTTTCTTAAGCCCTGTGATACAGAAGTAAACTAAAGAGACAGAAATCACTTTCCTTCCTTATGAATTTTACATTCTAGGGAAATGATTGAGGAGGGAAGTGATAGGAGTTGAGGTTAGAATGAGTAGACAGAGCCTTGTAGTCCATGCTAAGGAATTTGAGTTTCGTTTCTAAGTATGATAACTTTTATGCAGGCAAGTGATATGGTCTTACTTATATTGAGTGCTCTGTGGGGAAGAACTGGAAGTGTATGTGTATGGTTGGAGCTGGGCGTGGGGGAAAAATGGAAATATTAAGAGCAGTTGGGAGAATGAAGTATTCTAGGTACAAAGTGATAGGGTGATGGTGGCTTGGACCAGAGTGGTAGCAGTGGATATGACAAAAGATTCAAGATATATTTTGATGGTAGAGGCAAATGATAGATTTTTGGATCAGATGTCTACTGTAATGATAAGAAAATAATTAGGGAAGATTTCTAGTTACCATTCAATTGGAGGAAGCAGGCAATAAAAAATTAAGTAAAATATTTAGTCTTAAGTTGTTTCAGGGTTTAGAAAATTGAAATAGATTCGTTAGGGAAGGACTCACTGAGAAGATAACTGGAATAAAGATCAGGAGATATGGGAGTGAGTAATGCTGTTATTATGGGGGAAGACATACCAGAGAGAGGACATATCAATTGAAATGCTCTGAGGCAAAAAGATGCCTGGAATGTTCCAGGAACAGTAAGGTTGGCAGATCAAGTGATAAGGAGGATATCTGATAATGAAGAACCTCACTATTCAGGGCTGTCCCACGCAGGGCCAGGTCATGCATGGGGCTTTAAAGACTCATGTAGGGACTGTCTTTTACTCTCAATGAGATAGGAGGTTTTGCATAGAGACGTGACAAAAATCTAATTTATGTTTTAACAGGATCACCCAACTTTCTGTAATAAGAATCGAATGAAGTGGAGAAAGGCTTGTAATACCCAGATCGGTAACAAGTCTATTACTGTATTTCAGATAATTTTAAAAATTAATTACTTGGACACTGGTACTAGTGAGGGAGATGGTGAGTGGTGAATATACATCAAATTGTTCGGGGATGTGGAAGAGAGAAAGGATCACCCACCTGGTTTGCCTGTTTCGCTCTACCTTAGGCAAAATTTACTCACAATATGATGTTTGCAAATTTTCCATATTCTAATTTTGCTGAAAATATAGTGTAGCTCTTTCTGCGATGTGCCACCTAGACATCCCTTTAGAACTGAGGCACACATCCTCCCAGTTAACACTGAGTTCTCTCCAGGAATTGTTCTCAGGTTAAGGGACTTGGTCACTGAAGGTTATGCCTCTCTCCAAGGGCAGCCTGCATCCAATGACTCAGCAACATGGCAATATAAAAGCCCACATGACTTTCCTTGATTGGGAACAACTATGAAGGCCAGCCCAGCTCCAGACATGCAACCTTTATCACAATCCTCTATAGATATCTAGGCTTCTGTTGCAACTACATCACATTCAACTTCTCCCGCTATACAATCCTGCTGTCCACTCTTGAGAAGTGTTAAGTGAGAGCACTCTCCAATAAACCTCCAGCCTAACAATTTCGGCCTTAGAATCTATTTCCTAGGAAGGCTTCATACGATATAAAGTTTGTGAGTTTTGACGGGGTGGTAGTTGTTTGTTTTTCTTGCTGTTTTCTAAGAGGAAATGTGTGAATAGTCAGAACTAAGCTGCTGCCATGTTCTTACTGAATATGGGACACCGTATAGCAGGTCTGTGGGCTTATAGGAATAATCCAGTAGAGAAAGGAAAATTGAATTAGGAGAGTGAGGGATGGGATCTAGTGAAAAAATGAACTGGTTGGCCTTTACTAGGAGCTTAGACAATTGATACTGAGTAGTCAGAGAAAAGGCAGAGTATACAAGTAAGATGTGGGTGGATGGATAAATTTAGTGAGGAGAGCTAATAGAAATTCTCTTAAGTTTACTTCTATTTTGTCAGCAAACCAGGAAGTAAGATCATTAAGGGAGAGTGATTATTACAAGAATATTTGGAAATTTGAGGAGAAAAAAATGACAGGAAATAGTCATTTAGAAGTGTAGGAGAATACGTGGACAAGCCAAATAATGGTTTATTACTGAGCAGCATAAGTAAAATGTGTATCTCTGCTTGCCTCCAGTCATATTTAGTTTTATGGTGCTGATGTGACGAGTGTAGAGTTGGATGTAAACATAGACGTATGCCCAATAATGGCGGAGGGACGACCATGCACAACACATTGGGTTTTCCTATTGACTTCTGCAGGAGGCATTGAGGCCTGAGATGGCTGGTCTTCTTGAAGTGTGAGAATTTCCTTTTATCTGCTACCTTTCATGCTTCCTCTTTTGCAAAATATTATTTTTTCAGGGGGGCTGGCCCCGTGGCCGAGTGGTTAGGTTCGCGCGCTCCGCTGCAGGCGGCCCAGTGTTTCGTTGGTTCGAATCCTGGGCGCGGACATGGCACTGCTCGTCAGGCCTCGCTGGGGTGGCGTCCCACATACCACAACTAGAAGAATCCACAACGAAGAATACACAACTATGTACCGGGGGGCTTTGGGGAGAAAAAGGAAATAATAAAATCTTTAAAAAAATATATATATTATTTTTTCAGTGTTTCTATATTTCTATTGATTGTCCTTTTCTTTTTGCTTTGAAGCAGTTTTTTAATAAAATTTTTAATAAAAATTCCTTTTAAATTATATGTTACAAATATCTTCTCCCAATTTATAACTAGTGTTTTTCCTTTTCTATAGAAAATGAGAAATTCTTAAGATTGCATCATAGTTAAATTTATGAATACACTCAGCTATGGTTTAGACTTTCTATACTTTATTTCAAAATATTATTCTCTATTCAAATTTCATAAATATAGTCTCCTAAATATCCTTTAAATCTCTAAATATCCTCCTTTTCTTCTAAAAGTTTCAAGTATTGCCTTTCAATTTAAATCTTTAATCCATATGGAATTTATTTTTCTGTGTGATATGATGTCATGATCTGATTTCATTTTTCTTTCATATGGAAAAACAATATTTCCATTATTAACTTTTTTGTGTGTGTCTGAGGAAGAGTGGCCCTGAGCTATATCTGTTGCCAATCTTCCTCTTTTTCTTGAGGAAGATTCTCACTGAGCTAATGTGGGATGCTGCCACAGCATGGCTTGATGAGTGGTGCTAGGTCTGCCCCCAGGATCCAAACCTGCAAACCCTGGGCTGCCGAAGCAGAGTGCTCAAACTTAACCACTATGCCACCAGGGCGGCCCCTCAGTATCAACTTTTGAATAATTCAAAATAGTTCTTTGAATAGTTTTTCCTTTACTCACTGATTTTTCAATGTCAATTCTGTCGGCATTTGCTAATAGGTAAGATTTATGAACACAGGGATGTTTGTTTCTGGAGTTTCTACTCTGTTCTGTCAGTCTATATTGCTATTTCAACACAAATACTTAGAATTTCAATAGTCTTTTTAATAGAAATTGTGATAAATTCTCATATTTGATTGTGCAAATTCGATCTCTTTATTCTTCTTTAGGATTGCTTATGTATTCTTGGCATGTTTTTCTTCTATATAAACTTCTACATCACCTTGTCAAAAGTCGTGATAAAAGCTTTGCATCATTTGAGTAGAATAACATTAAATTCTATAGATGACTTTCAGGGAGAAAGGATGACTTATTTAAGATATTGAACCTCCTCTGCATGAACATACTGTGCCTTTTAATTTATTGAAATGATCTTTACTATATTTCATTAACATATTATAGTTTTCTCCATAAAGTTCTTTCACAAATCATATATGTATATATGTATATATACACACACATATCTATCTATATATCAGCTATCATCTATCTATAATCATCTATCAATCTACATGTGCATATTTTATTGATTTATTTGTATTTTATCTTAAGTTGTCAAATTTCTTTTTATTGGGCATGTTCAAGTCCTTATCAGTAACATGCAGCCCATTATCTTGCTCAAGTCATATTAAAAGGTATGGAATACACAACCATCGATGTTTATATTCCAGAAAAATGAAATATAAACCTTTCTTCATTAAAGAAAAACATACTCTTAAAGTAAGTTGATTAGAAAATAATATAAAATTGCTTTTTAAATGATTTTTTAGTCATTGTGTGACTTGGGGCAAATCAGGTATCCGTCATGTGCTTCAGTTTCCTCATCTTTAAGTGAAGATAATGCTGAACACCATTTACAGGATTAATGTGAAGATTGCATGGACTATTACAGGTTCATAACTTTGAATGGTGCCTGGCACATAATACTGCTATCTCAGTGCTAAAATAATAAATAAAATAAAAATTGTGAAAGCAATACTGACACCTTCTCATGCCTTCATTATGGTTAAATGTGCATCTCATATCCAGCAGTCAGGAATAAGAAAACAAAGCTGGACTTTGAAACTTTAACCCCTGATATAAATTTTTTAAATTACAATACACGGTCACCCTATCTACTTCTAGCTCTCCAGAAAAGTAAATCTGGAGCCATTTTCTGTAAATTACTCAGTCTACGACTTAAACAACTTTTCCCTTACTTTTATGATGCTAATGCCTGACAATATGTAACAGCTTTTGCAGATAGGAAAATCATGGTTGAAAATTGCTATTTTCCAACTGAACAAACCGTCGATAAACTTGGTTCCTTTGGGAACCGTGTGAAACCTGATGTGTTTTTATACTCTTGCACACAATCTTTCCTAGTAAACTACTTTTCTTTCCTAAATACTTTTGTCTCTGAGTCTTCCTTTCACAATGTGCTTTTTCTTGTTTCATAATAATCAGCTTATCTTTGTAATGTTCTCCCCCAATGGTAGAAAAGCATCATTTATGGAGAAGGGTATTTTTAAAATGAATATTAAAGGACATTTTAGGAAAAATGTGGAATAGTCAGAGAATTTGGTACAAATGTTTGCACTGAGTAGGGCCAAAAACTCAGTCAAGATGGTGAGTAGAAGCAGTCCGTGTAAAGAAAACAGCTTACTCTTTTCTTCTTTAGGTTCGTGTCGTTGATCTTCTGTATGCTCTCCACACTAACCTAGTGGACAGATAAGAAAAGCACCCCAGGGGGCATGTTTCTGGGTGTCCTCACTGCCCTCAGTGATCACATTACAGGGCAGTATATCTCTTATTCTATTGAACACCCATCTTCCACCACTGCATCATAGACTAACGCTTCACAGTTTAAGATGGGTCAAGCAAATCTTGGCAGATCTGAAATTTTATATTTGGGGCATGATTCTCTTATTTCTGCCCAGATATGTGAACTTTCCATTGTGTACCTAGAAGAAGAAGATTTTCCAAGAAAATCATTGTTTATTTGATTATATGTTGTTCTGAAACCATAAACAATTGACTCTTTGGGTGCTGGACCTGGAAGTTTCACATGAGTTTCTGTTCCAAAAGATTAAATATTCATTCCCTTAGGGTGCTGTGTACTTCTATACTCTGTTTTATGTCATCACACATACCACAGCTAACCTTAGTGGTGACAGTGACATGGTGTTTGATCTTTAGCACAGATGTGGACTTTCATAGGCTGTATTATTCTAACACTCCCAGATAACCACACATCTCTAGTATTCACAACCACCAAATATTCAAAGAACAGAAAGTAGGTTTACACAAAGAAGCCTCAATAAACATGATTTCTTGATTGATTCAACTGTGATAATGAGATATGATCATGAGTATAAAACTAATCATGACGACAATAATGTACAATTAGATCACTTATGCCAGCAGGTCTCAAAAAGTGACACTGATCCCTAGGGGCACTTTAGAAACTTGGGATAATCTTGATTGTCACAACATTTGAGGAATGCTGCAGATGGGGGACCCAGGCTGCTAGGTCTCCTACAATGCTGAGGACAGACTTGCACAAGGACATATTTTCTCTATTATGGCTGTCTCTAATCGTGATCTCTGGAATCTATGATCTAACTCAATTGCACATGTAAGCACACAATATTTTTGCAACATTTTAATATCCAGTAAATTTTCCAGGAATACATCTGATGTGTAAATCATAGATGACTGTAGTATATTCTTCAAAGTTTTACTAAGTGTTGTTCAATATTTCAGAAAATCAAATCCCTGCCTACAACCCTGCTCACAGTATTTAAGGAGCTTAAACAACACAACTCTATCAGTCTGCTTCTGTTATTGTTGCACTCATAGAGATGCTAAAAGTGATTCCTAGTATAGATGTAAGCGTCTGACTATAATGTTTTCAACAATAGCTGAAGCTCAGAATTTCCATGTGGAAAAACACTATATTTAGAATTTATTTCATTACTTTTACATTATTTTAAGGGAATTATATGGACTTTTAAGAATGATGTGTGAAGTAGTAACATCCAATAGGTTAGATAACCTTGTTACTTCAGTATGATGTAAGCAAAAATTTGTTAATAAAGTAAGCTAAGGTTAATCTTATATTTTAAATATTTCTAAAATGACACATATAAGAAACAGTAGTTTCAACTACTAAATTGTGCATGATCACTCTCTAAAACTTTGATGTCAAGGTAACCTTCAAGGCCAGTTAAATCAGAAATATAAGGTGATAAACATCAAGTATTCAACCTTCTGCAGATGACTCAAAGTCTGTAGGTAGATATCTGCCAACGAATGTTTACAAAAGCAAGCCCTCAGTGAGGAATACTCTAGAGCAAAGCATGATTATATTTCACAATATATTATACTCCAAACATCATTTCCCCTCACTCATAACTCATAATCTTGCAAGTATCAGCTACATCACCAGTAGCTATTCCACTTGCTTCTTCCTATGTATATAGTATATAATACTATACATCAGGGTTCAGTAACCCTTTTTTTCTGTAAGGTGTCAGATAGTAAACTTTTAGGATTTGAGGGCCATGAGTTCTCTGTTCAAACTTCTCAGCTCAATAGTTGTAGCACGAAAGCAGACCTAGGAAATATATAAGTGAATGGGTTGGCTGTATTCCAATAAAACTTTATTTACAAAATTAACCAGTAGGCTGAATTTGGCCTGACGGTAGCAGTTTGCTAACCCCTGCTACACACACACACACACACAGACACACACTCACATACACACTTGAATTATAGCTTATTTTCAGTAACCTGCACATATTTTAAGATATAGCTTGAGTGATATTAATAGTGGTTATACATTTTTAAGTATTGCCCAGAACAAAACACAGTAGATTTCCATGGATGGTTTTGATATCTGCTTTTCTGAAATTAAACATGCTAGACTATTTCTTATTTATTTTCTTGACTATTATCATCTCTAATATGAGTTTTTATTTTTCACCTAGATTATTGACACTTGCATAAAACCTGTGAATTCTATATAATTGAAAAATTAAGTCCTGAATAACATTCATATTTATAGATTTTTCTATGTTTTGATGAACTATCCATGCAAATCAAGAATCTATTAACTACTCTGCTTTTTGCTGAGTGGTGTACTCTACAGATATCAGAAGAAATCATGGCCTTTCTCGTCACTGCGTATTGCATAGGAGCATTTTTTTCATTCTCCGTCAGGATACACTGTGTATATGCATTTTAGAATCTTGATGGATAAACCTTGGCTAAAAAACAGAAGACCTACAGTTAAGTCTCAATTTTACACTTTCTAGAAGTGCATTTGTGATTAAGTAAACAGACCTTCATCTGAAGCTAAACTTTATGACCTTGTGAAAAAAGTGTAGTAATTCTTGCCTTCTTGTTCATCCCACTGGGTTGTAAAAAGGATCTCATCATGAAACAATATATTTGAGAACAATCTTTGAACTTTCAATAAAATGAAATAATCTGGTAAAAAGCTGACTCTACACAATTCTTACTATAGGTTTTATCCTTTTTATTATTTGTAACAATTAGACATGTAAATATCTTAGATGCATAAACTGAGAAAGGAAATTAAAATACTTGTTTTGTTATCCATAATCTTGTAGCTGTTAAAAACCCATGCAACCTACTCTTCCATTATTATTATCAAAGTTTTGCTGGGCCTCGTGTTAAGATGCTTATTTATATGAAATATAAAGATGCTTATTTATATGAAACATACATTGTTTTCAGTAACAGTTTGTTCTACAGTTTTTCCATATTTCCCTGAATTATCTACTCAGAAAGCAATTAAATAGCCTTTCTTTATTAAGCAGGAAAGTTACCTTCATTTATCATCCGATCTCTATACTTTCTAGACCTTTACTCTGGTATTATTGGTTATGATGCAGGAAATCATTTATACAGCCAGCCACCTCCAAGAATCTCCTTCTCTGCTCCTAATTTTTAAACTCAAATTTTAATAAGTTGTAAAATTATTACCTGGTCATGTATATCTTTCAATATGCTACCCCAAACTTCAAAGTATTCCTTATCCATTTAATCTACAAATTTCTTTAAGCATCTGCCACATATTAGTCTATATATACTCTAATCCTTGGAAATAAAACCATGAGAAAAACAGACAAAAATCCCTGCCCTTGTGGTAATGAAGTTTTAGTTGTGATTTTTGTTGTTGTTGAGGAATATTGGTCCTGAGCTAACATCTGTTGCTAATCTTCCTCTTTTTGCTTGAGGAAGATTATCCCTGAGCTAACCTCTTTGAGACTCTTCCTCTATTTTGTATGTGGGACACCACCACAGCATGGCTTGATGAGCGGTGTGTAGGTCCACTCCTGGGATCCAAACCCACAAATCCCAGGCCACCAAAGTGGAGCCTGCAAGCTCAACCACTACACCACTGGGCCAGCCACTAATTGTGACTTTTTAAAAAGGCTAAAGAAATAAATAAGCAAATAAGTGCACTTATAGCAATAACTGCTATGAAGAAAAGTAAAGTGGAGAAATTGGTTAGAGAATATCTCCGTGGGGATGGCATGGAGTGAGAAATTCCTCTTTTACATCAGATGGTGAGAGAAGGCATCACTGATAATGTGACATAAGAACAGAAATATGAGAATGTATTGGAGCTTACTTTGCATATTTCTTTGAAAAAACATTCCAGGCAGAGATAATAAACAGTGCCAGGGGAGCCGGCCCCATGACCCAGTGGTTAAGTACATGTGCTCCGCTTCAGCAGCCCAGGGTTTTACTGATTCAGATCCTAGGTGTGGACATGGCACCACTCATCAAGCCATGCTGAGGCGGCATCCCACATAGCATAATCAGAGGCACTCACAGCTAGAATATACAGCTATCACTGGGGGGTTTGGGGGAGAAGAAGAAGAAAGAAAAATAAGATTGACAACAGATGTTAGCTCAGGTGCTAATCTTTAAAAAAAGAACAAAACAATATAAAGGGCTTGAGTTGGGAGCAAGGCTCGCATCTTCAAGGAACAACAAAAAGGCAGTAGGGCTGCAGCAGAGTGGACAAGGTGGGGTGTGAGGTGCAGGTGGGGATGAGGATGGAGAGGTAGCATAGCGAGGAGGCCCAGTTTATTTAGGTCCTCATAGATGATATTAAGGAATTTTGCCTTGATTCTCAGTGATCTTCCAAGTCACTGGGGTGTTGTGAGTGAGGAGTGATGCAATCTGACTTCTACTTTTAAATGATTTTGGCTGCACCTTTAAATTGTACCTCTATCGATGGAAATGGTCATTCGTCTGTGGGTTTGATTAGTTTGGGTATGGTTTAAATCAGAACTGGGCCCAGGATGACTGATTATTCCATAACTGGCCTTGTCCTGAGTCTCTGTGTTCAACCACAGGTATAGCCACTCACTTCCAAGATATAGGATTTCCTCCCAGGATTCCACATACCTGATTGTTCTCGTAAATCTTGGTTGATGTTCCTTTTATTTTCAAATAGGATTTCCAGAAGGATCCAAACTCCTCTCCATTAGACAAATATAATGAAATTAGAACTAGACTAGCTCACACTATACAATTTCTTGTTTCTCTCTACCTGTGTGCAACTGACTGTGGGATACAGGATGGATTAAAGTTTGGGGTTTTGTGCTTTTTATATTATCAGAAAACCTCTCCCTTCAAACTGTCACCATAAACCCGATATCTATTACTAGAATTGGCACATTGGATATATTCAATAATCTCTTTTTAAAAGTGATTAAATAAATATGTGAATACATGCATGAATAGGTGAATAAATAAGCCAAGGCAATATTTTCCAGTTGCTCCTGCTAGGCTTGTCTTTAAGTTTCTGTCCTGTGTTCTCTATCCTTGGAAGGTAACCTGTACAGATTTTATTAGTTTCTGGGGACCTTTGGGTCTCATCTCCATTCAGGCAATGGAGATTAGAGGGAAGGAGTAGAGTAAGGGAGGAGAATGAGGTTAGGGTATTTATCACCCTAGTTCTATCCTTCAGAGGTAATCCTAGGCTGGAATTTCTCTCCATAATGGGTCATTCTTCCTTTTAATAAGGCTGCTCTACAGGACTCTCTTTCATTTATGATTCCGGTAAACTCTTTCTTTCCTCATTCTTTTGGTCCTACACAGGGTGACTGCTCCGTGGCTTCTGGCCAAGATTGCTGCACCCTACATTGTGGGTTGTCTATGCCCTGCCCACACCTCCATATTAGTCTCTTTATTTGTAAATCCTTTTCGTATTATCCTAATTTGCATGTGCCATCTGTCTACTGTTAAGACAGTGACAGGTACATCATCAATTCCACTGCTGCTCTGCAAATGTAAATACAAATGTTAAAGGAAGGAGGAGTCATAGGCATCTTGATATACATGATAATATTTTACTTGTCTTATTGAACTTATTTTCCACTCTGATTGGCTGGGACTTCCATTTAAGGGCACTCAAATGCTAATGGGATAATAAGGCTTGAAACAACTTAAGAGACCATCACATCTAATTCACTAATTTTCCGGATGGAGAAACTGGGATGGAGTCTGTTACTAACCTTTTCTGCAATAGCTGGTAGGCATTTGGCTGATCCAATCCACTACACTCTGAATCCTCATTACCACCACAGCCTCACAAATGATCTTCTCCCTTCTACCTCTGCCCACTATGAACTACATACTCAGCTTAGCAGGCAGAATAAGACTACTTCTTTGCTCAAAACCTTCCAATGGCTTCCCATTTCATTTTGAGTTAAAACCAAAGTTTTTGAAATCACTACATGATCTAGCCCTTCTCTCCTTCTGGGACCTCAGCAAATCTCTTACTTTCTCTCTCTCTTCTCCCTACACTGTCCCCTTTGTTCCCTGATAGGACCAGAATATTCGTACATGTGTTAAGGCCTCTGCACTGGAAAGCTCTCTTCAGACATCTGCATGGATTACTCCTTCACTGATAGTGAATGTCACTTCATCAATAAGGATGTCCCTAACCACTTTACTTAAAATAGCAGGCTTTACTTGTGTTACGTATTCTTTCCCCATGTGCTGCTTTATTTTTTTAATCTGTCACACTTACCACCTCTTACACAGTATATTGTATTTAATTGCCTATTATTCTTATTTTTCCCCTATTCAAATGTAAGCTCAATAAAAGGCAGGGCTTTTATTTTATTTTTTCTGTTTTGTTTATTACAAAATCTTTGATGCCTAGAAGAATCTCTTGCACATAGGAGACAATAAATGTTTGTTGAATGAATAAATGAAAGAATGAACATCATAAATTTTTGTTTGTATGATGGAATAGTCAACATTGATAAACCATTGTATGGTTTTATCGAATGTTTGTAAAGACATAAGGACTCAGAGGATCCATTTCTAATCCATTAGCATTTCTGTCATCAACAGGATTACTACTACTCTACTAAATGATAAGTTTAACTATGTATAATACCAAAGAATGAAAAAAAATCCCCTGCTTTTCTAAGACATATATTTAAAAAAAATAGATCCAGCTGAGATAAAATCAAGCAAGAGAGTGCATAGTTCACATTGTCCAGTTACTTATCCATAAATTATACCTGGATATACTGTCAATGATATAGTAGGAATGTAAATTGATGTTGATTTTCTCATTACACATATTTCCCACACCTGCTATTATGTGAATCTAATAAGGATACAAAGCGTGTATTACAAGGAGATGATAGTGAAAAGGAATACATTTTAGTCTCCAGGAGAACAATACAGGAATTCATTTTCTATTTTTCATTACAAAGTCAGAGATTTACAGTACTACTTAATGCATTCTGTAGATTAGCGCATCAGAAAACAGCATTCTGTCTCCTAAAAGTATGCCTTACGGGACGAAGAAATAGTTATTAGCAAGTATTTTGTGCAAAGTGGAAGGTTCTGTTATTCATACTTACTTCCATTGTGCCATGTACAGCGAATTCTGGAAAGAAACCTATTAACTAAAAATGCTTATAAATTCTCATTTTATAGAATTTTGATTCTCATATTTTAAAAATTTCATAAAAATGTGTATGTGTCTGTTTTTATTTTCCTACATAATAGCTCAACAGAATCTCAGAATTTTAGAAAGTAAGGCCTTTATTTTCTCCTTTTAACTTTTTATTTTAGTGTAATTTCAGACACAGAAATGTTGCTAGAATACTACAACAAATTCTGTATAACTTTTAACCAAATTTTCTGAAAGTTAACATTTTGCCATATTTGCATTTATCTTTCATTCTTTTTTTCTCTCTCTCAATCTGTGTTCATATATATACATACACACACGTGTTATTTTCTGAATCTTCCACACTGTAGGCAAGATTCCCTAGTACTTGGACCTTAAATTGAGGATTTAATGACCAAGGCAGGGTAAGAATCAAGGGTTAAAAAAATATTTTCGTTGATTATTATTAAAGGAGGAAAGTACCAAAGGGCAATGCTATTCCTCTTTAAATGTGTGTGACAAAGACATTGATATGGCATTTTTTATATGAAGATAAACTTGAAGATAGATTTTCAATCAATGTCTTCTGGCAATGTCCTTTATGCACGCTACTCTTCAAGTATACTGTACTACTTACCCTTGGGGAAATCATCTTTTTAGGCTTTCACTGGATAATTGTTTGTTTACTAGATAAAACAATTATCTGAAAACCACGCCATCCCCAACTATGTATAAAAGAGTAAACCACACCCAGATGAACCAAAGTTCACTGCCACATACCAAGTAGGAGCCATGTCTTCCTTTGCCTATTTTTCTGTTTAGTCCATCTCTAACTATCTTTTACCTGGTGCCAGAAATAAAAGAAATGAGCTTCAGTTGGGACTACCAAGTGTCCTTTGCTCAATTCTTATTAGCACTGTTTGACATGAGTGTGTGGTTTTATCCTGTGCTGCATATCTCCCTCGAGCATTGCTAAAAATAACGACAGTAGACAGCCTATTCTGAGTTCCAAGTTTATTTTTAGTATTTCAACAACATATGGCATTGATAGGCAAACAGCCAATTACTATGAGTAATGCTGAATAATTTCACAATATGTTACAAACGTGTATCACATTTGAACTAGCAGAAAATCCAAATTGGTCAAAATTTAAGATTGCACTAAGCTCATTAAAATATCATTTATTTTCTTTAACTGCTATTGATAAAATAGCATTATTTTTAAAAGATTTTGTTTCAGAAATATTTGTGACTGGAGATCAGTGTGTGTAGGAGGCCAATGATGAAGAGGAATTCTTTGAAAAAGACTATCTGGTTCAAAAGCACTTCTGTATTTCACATATTTAAGGACATAATGTAAGCTATACGTGACTTACAAAGGTGGAATAACTCTAAATGCTACAGACTCTGTGACAAAGAAAGTTACATACCACATCTAGACACCAAATGAAGATTTTAGTCATGGCTTAGAAAAGAGAGAGTTTTTCACCTTTCATTTCAGTCAGCTCCTATGTGTGTCTTCAGAAACATCCTTGAACGTGAGCTGATAATAGAAATGGTTGCTTTTTGTGATTCCTAAGATGATGTAAATGAACAAGATGAAACACATATTAATGGAGAGTGCCACAAGAGAGTGATAATAATTATCACCTTTAGGTACAGCAAGTAAAAGATTACACATAATTATGTAAGCCATTTCCATTTAATATAAAATTAAAAGCAGTCTGAAGGAAAAATAACCTCAGAACAAGACATTGTGAAATCATTTATTAACCAGACTTTTGAAAATATTTGGGATTTCAGATAGTCAAAGCAAGGGGAAAAGAATATGTCACGTGGGTATAGGAGCAATTGGTATATACAATTTCAAAACAGGTCACATGCAGATAGAGGTTCTTGGGTTGTTAATGTGGACATATTTTCACACTTTTAAATGTGACATAGTTAATTATGTAACCAGAATTGTCTTCTAACATAGTAGGTAAACAATAGTGAGAGGATTCAGATATTTGGAACACTTAAATATGAAACTCGGTAATGTGAATAGAATTGCATTTTGGAAAAATTCTTAATCACTCATAAATTAATGCCGATGAAATGGATTGTCAGGCTATTTCACTTTGGGGAAGCAAATATGTTTGGGCAGATGAAGATGGCAGTGTGGTGAGTCAGGACCTAAAAGGATATTTATTGGCTGAAGAAGCAGTATCTTTGTAAGAAATGACCCTTTCTAAAGAAAGAAGACTTGAAGCCAACTTGGTCTAGGGGAGAGAAAGAAAAAAATTTGCACACAGTATATTTGCACTGTATCTTCATTTTTCTACCTAACCTGCCCTGTCCACCCTTCGACCTGATGGGCATAACCCAAAACTCTGGGAATTGAGAATTGTAAACTCTCAGTAACCCAAAAGAAATATTCTCTTATAAAAATATCTTTTAAGATGGATGATTCAAACTACTTTATAATTCCCTCCACCCCTTCTCTAAGGTAACCACTGGATAAGTGCGTTTTTTATATCATGGAAGAGGTTAGTTCATGCTATCTTGAATAGGTATCAGTAAACTTCGGTTCTTTTTTCATGAAGTTGAGGCTATAGTATTCAATATCTCACCAATAAAATGGATTTCACTGATAGACTTTCAAATGTTAAACAAACCTTGCATCCCAGGGTACTCTTTATTTGATAATGATGTGTTAGCCTGTTTTGTATTGCTAGATTCTATTTGCTAATATTTTTTCAGATGCATAATTTTGGTTCTGTTTCTACTGACTTGTTATGCTCCTCATTAAGTATCACATTGATACACAAGTTTTGTTTTCCTGCTTAACATTGTCACATTATGCATTGGGTGTTTAAATTATGTTGTTTTCTTTGGGACTTATAATTTTATTTGGCTAACATTTAATTTATCTGTGTAGCATCTTGATCTTTTCTAGGCTTGGCTTTTAAATTTATTTTTTTATTGAGATATAACCAACATACCATAAAATGTAGCCCTTTAACGTATGAAATTTAGTGGATTTCAGTATATTCTTAAGCATGTAACCATCACCAATATCGAATGTTTTCATCACTTCTAAAACAAATCTTGTTCCCATTAGCAGTCTTTCCTCCTCCCTCCCCCGTCTCGGGCAAACACTAATCTTTCTCTATACGTTTACCTACTCTAGACGTTTCATACAAATGGAATAATACAGTGTGCGGCCTTTTGTGTCTGACTTCGTACATACTATGTTTTCAAGGGTCGTCCATGTTATAGAATATATCAATATATTATTATTTTTTATGGCTAAATACTATTCCATTGTGTGGATATACCAAATTGTCTTTATCCATTCATCAATTCAGAGGCATTCTGCTTTTTGGTTATTATGAATAATGATGTTATTAAAATTTGTGTATAATTTTTTGTGCGAGTATATTATTTCTATTCTTTTGGGTATAGATATAGGAATAGATATGCTGGGTCATATGCTAATTATGTTTAACATTTTTAGGAATGGCCAAACTATTTTCCAAAGTGGAGGCACCATTTTACTTTCCACAAGAAGTGTATGAGGGTTCCAATTTCTCTCCATCCTCATCCACAGTTGTTATTATCTGTCTTTTTAATCAGAACCATTCTCATGGGTGTGAAGTTGTATCCCATATGATTTACATTTCCCTAATAAGCAGTGACATTGAACATATTTTCATGCCCTTCTTGATCATTTGTATACTTCTTTGGAGAAATAGTTATTCAAATCCTTTGCCCAAATTCCAATTGGGTTGTCATTTTTTATTGTTGAGTTGTAAAAGTTCTTTATATATTGTAGATATGATTTGCAAATGCTCTCTCCCATTCTCTGAGTTGTCTTTTTGCTTTTTTGATTGTGTCCCTGGCTAGAACCTCCAGTACAATGTTGAATAGGAGTAGTGAGAGTAGACATCCTTGTCTTATTCCTGATCTTAGCAGGAACATTTTCAGTATTCTGCCATTAAGTATGATATTAGCTATGGGTTTTTCATAGATGCTCTTTATCAAATTGTGCATGTTCCTGCACATTCCTAATATGCAGAGTGTTTTTATAAGGAAACGGTCTTAAATTTTTGTCAAATGCCTCGTTGGTGTCTATTAAGATAATCATTTGGTTTTTGTTCTTTATCCTATTAATATGGCATATTACACTGATCGATTTTCATATGTTAATGTGACCTTATATTCTTGGGATAAATACCACTTGGTCATGTTATGTGCTTTTTATATGTTGCTGGATTCAGTTTACTTATAGTTTTGCTAATGTTATTTAAGTCTATATTCTTATAGAACGTTAGTCTGTGATTTCCTTGCTTTTTCTTGTGCTTGTCTGGTTTTGATATAAGGATAATACTGACTTCATAGAATGAGTTGATAAGTGATCCCTCCTCTTTTGTTATTTGGAAGGTTCTTCTTTCAATGTTTGGTAGAATCCAATAGTATACACTATTGGATGTCCATCTAGGCCTGGACTTTCCTTTGTCGGAAGTTTTTATATTACTGATTCTATCTCTTCACTTGTTATAGTTCTATTCAGACTATCTATTTCTTCTTGTCGTTTTCTGTAGTTCATGTCATTCTCACCATTTGTTCATTTCATCTAAGTTATCTAATTTGTTGGCATATATTCGTTCATAGTATTTTCTTATCTTTTTTATTTCTGCAAGGTTGATAGGAATTTCTCCTCATTTATTGCTGATCTTAGCAATTTGAGTCTTCTCTTTTTTCCTTGGTTCTATCTCACAAAAGGTGTCTCAATCTTGTTGATCTTTTCAAATAACCAACTCGTGGTTTTGTTGATATTTCTCTGTGGTTTTTCTATTATCTATTTTATTTATTTCCACATAAATTTTTATTGTTCTCTTTCTTCTGTTGCTTTGAGTTTATTTAGTTGGCTCTTCTTTTAGTGCTTATAGTCAACAATATTGTATTATATGCCTCAAAGTTGCTAAGAGACTAATCTTAATTAATCTTAATTGTTCCCACCACAAAAAAGAAGTGATAATGATGTGACATGATAGAGGTGTTAATGCTACAGTGGTAATCATGTTGCAGTATATAAATGTATCAAATCAACATGTTGTACATCCTAAATTTACACAATGTTATATGTTAATTATATTTCAATAAAATACACAAATAAAGTAAATGCCTGGAATTTAGGGCCATGTCTAAATAGTTCTCTGTATCCTGGAGAAACAGAATAGTGAATCCAAATTACCACACTTAAGTTCTTATGGATTTGCTGAAAAAATCAATTCATTATTTTATGATATTTTCGACTGTGATAATTTAGAAAATGCAAGGGGGGAAATGTTTATATATGGTTTTTATATTTGTCTTATGCAAAACGTATAATTAAAATAAAGTCTGGAATTATAAACAGAAAAACAGAAGAATGGATAAACAAATATGATATGTAGTAACCGTCAGATATCTGCAGGAAGAAGGCTGTGGTAATTTATAATAATCTATTTAAAAATGACTTCAGAATAAATGAGAAAAAAGTTTTAGAGATGAAACACAATGACTTTAATATTTTGAATTGACAATCTACTATGTAAGCCATTTGTGAAAGTATTTAAAGGGACTGGGATAATATAAAATTAGATTTCAGGTGAAATTAGAATGGTCAATTTGAAGTCATCAATTGCAATTAGTTGGGGTTAATTATGTGATTTTTTGGAAAAGCATCAATATGCTATTTTATAATCTTAAAATGAATACTTTTTTTAAAAAGATTTTATTTTTCCTCTTTCTCCCCAAAGCCCTCTGGTACATACTTGTGTACTTTTAGTTGTGGGTCCCTCTAGTTGTGGCATGCAGGACGCCACCTCAGCATGGCTTGATGAGCGATGCCATGTCCGCGCTCAGGATCCGAACCGGCGAAACCCCGTGCCGCTGAAGCAAAGCTGGACAACTTAACCGTTTGGCCACGGGGCTGGCCCCTTAAAATGAATGCATTTTTAATGAAATTACTGCTTTAAGGTCACAATTTAAGTGAGGTATTTAAGTGGAAAAGTTGGAACATGTACCTGGACACATTTGGTGAAATATTGATCTTAAACATTTTCATTAGACGTTTTTATTACATAATTGCAGCATGGTATATCTTCCTAATTTTCTCAGGTCATCTAATTTCACTTTTCCTTTGGTTTCTCATTTTCAAATTAACTTTTCTGACCAGTCTTTAATTATCACATCTTGAAATGCTAAAATATTTTTCTAAAGACACTAAAAATCAATAACCATTTGACATAAACTATGCACTTGTATTGCATTTCTACTCATATGAATTTTGATCATTAGTGAAAATCTTAAAATAAGCTCTCTGACACTCTAAAATAAACGTGTTTAATGCTTGCCACCCACCTCATCCCTGCATTTTTCATAAATTTTTTGCCACTGAAAAGAAAGCTTATTTAAAAGTATTGTTCCGATAGTTGAAGTCATCCCAGGTTTTAAAGACCAAGGGCTTCACCTGAGGGTCACAGTCTTTTACAATCAGCCATCACAACATGTGAACCTTCCTTCCTAAGGTCATGAATGGATTTGCTTCTGAAGGCCTTATTCTCCTACTGTCTATTACCTACTACTTGAACTTCACACTTTGGAACTCATCCTCATTTACCAGGCACTTGGCTCGCTTTCATGAGCTCCTCTTACTGAGACTTTTTTCCTTAATGCGTGACCTTCAGTTTCTAGGTATCACCATCGAGTCTATATATCTGTACAGATCTTCAGTACCTACCTGTTAGCCCTTCAACCTACATTAAGAGAATGACTTCACACCATGACAAGGCTCCAACTTTGGCTGCTGGAAAGATTTTCTGGGTCAAAGCTTCAACACTGAGCCCCTGCTTTAATGTTCTTCCTCAGTTCTGCTCTCCTTTATATATCCAGTTTGCAGGCTTTGACCAAGGTCTCTCGCTTCCTACCACCCTGTATCTTCTTACCGTCTTCTCCTTGCAGTGGAAATTCAACCATAGAAATAAATTGCTATTATTTAAGCCATATATCTGACTATCTGACTCCCCCACCCCATATCATAAACACAAATGTCTTTCTCAGTTTCTCCACTGAACGTTTGTACAAGATATTGTAAGCGAATTTTTCAGTTCTTAGTTTTCTTATTCCCGTTTTTAATTTTTCAGAAATGTAAATGGCATTATGAGTTAATCAATGTTTATTGAGTAACAATAATTTGACCAGAACTGTGTCAGAACTGGGAGATTGAAAAAAACAAAGGTTAAGGTATGACACTTAGCAAATAACTGCCCAAGCGTATGACGGGGGAATAGTGAAGGGAATGTCACCCCCCTCACTATCTTTTTCCTTCCCTCCTTTTTCCCCCAAAACATAGGTTTGCCAAGAAAGTACGAAAGCAAGCCATAGAAATGTTTTAAGATGGTAAAGATTTTCACACACATTATAAACCAGAGAACATTGTTAGAGTTTGCTATTTAAAATACAATAATATCTACCCAAGATTATAACTAAAGGTGTATATTAGGGATTCAAGTTTTCTCATTTTATAGTATCAGTTTATTATGGATAATTAAGTGGAGATCAAAATCATGCATTTCCTCCCAAAAAAGTTATGTGAGGTTTATGAAGGTACAAATACATGAATAATACAAAACATGTACATTACTTTTATTCTAATAAATGTGGCTATTTCAACTGTTTGGTCATCAAAAATAAAAAGCAAGGGTAATAGATATGCATACTTTGAGAAACCTGGAATCTATTTATTTCATATGTTTTCTATTAAAAAAAACTATATTACTATTTCTAGGTGCAATTCTACATGAATTAAGTGTGTGCAAATTTTATAAGGGAGATTTAACTAATTTTCACATTTTATTGAAGGGGACACTAAAATACAGAGAGGTTATGTAACAACACGTTATGTAATTACAAATAAGTGCAGATTGTTAATTATGCCTGTTAGAAACAGAACTTGTTTTTAATTAAATATTTTCTTTGACAAAATTGATTGCTTTATCTATTTTACAGTCCGTATAAAATCAATAGTCAAGCTAGGGTTAGTACAGCTTTAAAACTGAACCAGCTCGTGTATTTAATTTGGTATTTTCTAAATCTGTGTTCATAACTCTTATTAATTTTATTATTTTGATGTTAGAGGATGTACTTTTCTTCTATGAAATACAGAATAGATTGTTTTTCTCATTTGATTTAGGGCAAACCCGTGAATTAGTAAGCTCAAAACCCTTTTCCTCTATCAAGTAACGTGTTACTTTTTAATATCTCCATGTGTATTACTAACTTCTTTCGTTTACTGATAATACAAAAGTTAATTTAACTTATCTCAACATTTTTGCATTTCATGTATAACATGTAAATAAAATATAATAAGGAATTCAGTTATACTATAGGCATATGTCCATACAGAGTAAAGAAAGTAGAATATGGATGTGAGTTTTCTTAAATTTCTTCTTTAAGAGAAATTCTAGCTTCAGCATCATATATTCTACAACTCATTTCCGTTCTCCATGTAATTTCAGTCTTTTGCCTTGGATATTATTACTTAACTTTTGAATTGAAAATGTATATTCCTATTCAAATATTTATCTGAGTTGTACCAAATGACAACTATTGTTGGTTTCATTAGGTGCCAGTGTTCTTAAATACATTTTATCTAAAGACAGTCTTGTTTTTTGATTGATAATTTACAAAATTCTTTAAAGTTGTTTACCATTTTTTTGTTCCAATATCAAAGACTGTTCTGTCCAGAACATTCTTTCCATGTGCTTTCTTAATTTCATCTCACATATTGCCCTCTAATATGTATAATTACATTCTATAATTGTATGACTTGTTACAATTATGCTTTCCTCTACCAAACAATTCTCTACTGCTTACTTCATAGATGGCCCACATAATCTGTTTTTCTCATTGTTTTGTAATAAATTGTCTTGTACCTTGGCAAATACATATCAAGATTCTTCTCAATGAGGTAAAACATTTTCTTCTATAAAATAGTAAGACCATCACTGATTATTTGTGGGTGGGGATTTCAACTTTCATAGATAAGTATACATTTTTAAAAAAAATACTCTCTAGTTATTCTCTTTAAATATGTTTTGAACGCTATATATCACTTATATTTGCACAGCATGGCTCCGGTTAATGCCAGATTTTTGATAATACAAACTGCCTTGCATTTCATTCTTATGCTTCTGCACCACTGCATTTTACAAAATAATTATGCTCGCCTAAGTGTCTTAAAATGGCACATAGCATATTTTTATTCCCTTTAACAACTTTGTTCTGATGCATTTTTAAATCTTTTAATTTATATTTAGTTTTATTCTTAACATTTACAACGAACTTTCCTGTGAAATAATACAGTTTGTACCATACTAAAACTCCTAATGATGTTCTTTAAGCATTTTTGTAATAGAGGTGGCATTAATAATCTACGAAAGATTAAATTGTGGAAAGCCTCAGAAGACAGTGAAAATATGTATTGCAATGTATTATATATTTTTTATGTTTCTAAATGTGCCATATCTATGCCAAGCACTTTAGAGAAAATACTGTTTTGTAAATTAAGTGAAAAATCAGCATAAGAAAAAATGTGTTTTTGAGTAATTTTCAGCTAGTGTAAATTCATGAAATGGACCGCAGCTTTATAGCACAATTTGTGCAAAGGACAGATAAATTTTATTTCTTACAGTCTGGAGCAAGAATATAGGAGATTTTCCATTAAGATGGTGAAGTAAATGTTCTTCTGCAATTCTCTCTAAAACTAGCAAAAATTTCACAAAAAGAATGAAAAATAGAAAAGAATAAAATGTCTTAATGAAATTAGGAGACAGTCATGATCTCTAGTCACTTGAATAATATAAAAAGATGCTGCAAATAAATTGAAATTTGGACCAAACTGGGAGAGAGAACAAATTTAAATCTACCTCTGCAGATCTTGGATGGCAAGCAATAATTGTAAAGTATAGGCAGCATAACCTTAAAGGATCCAAACAGAGGTCATTCATTCATTCATCATTCATTCATTTTTTCATAGAGCAGCGGGATTGAGTCATAGATGACTGTGGGAATGTCCTCCAGCCCTATTGAATATCAGAAGGTGGTAAAGGAAGGAAGGTTGAAATAGAAAGAGAGATAATGTAGAAGATACGGGTGATCATTGCATTGAAATCAAACAGGAATCGTAGATGACAATCACCTCTGCAACAGCTTCCCAGGGTCAATTTTTTGTGAAATAAATGACAACTCAAAAGGAGAGAATATGGGGACTCATACTATATTCTTTCTTGCTCTGAAGGAAGAATTACGCAATGTAGATGAACCATTTGTAAATATCTTTGCCTTTAATCTGATTATTTTTCTGTTACTACTCTTGCTTTTGCCTGATTCATCTGTTTATACGATACCTTATCTGAAAGGTTTTTTGTTTTATCTTGGATTTTCTTGTACCTGGTTAATGTTTAAGGAAAGTCTCCATAGAGCATGAATGGAGACATAGACCCCAAAGTCTTCCTATCCAGTCTAAGCTGGCCTGAAGACTAATGGTTGGATATTTTATTAGATTGGTGAACAATAGTGAAAAAAATTGGTCAAACTTTACTTTGAACCTTCATGAGAACACTCTCCGCCTAGTTAATTTGTTAAATAAGTTCAATTGGTTTTGTTCAAGTTTGACAGTCAAGAATGGTCCAGCCACTGATGTTGGGGCTCTTCTTATTCTCTGAGTGCCCAGGGACCCCAAGACACCATTTGCAGACACACACTCTTGAGCGATTTGGCGTCTTTTGGTGTTTTTTTCCTGTTTGCCGGGGGGTTGTCTATTTCAAAGCTGCTACCTCTTGTGAATTCTCACTATAATCCTAACCTTGTTTTGGGCAAACACTCTAAATATACACTTATCCTGACATTGGCCATTATGAAGAACTCCAGACATGTTAAAATAAATTAGTACATTTAGAGGAAGCCTAGAAGTTCAATGAAATGGTATTCAAAAATTAATAATCACTTTTTAAAATTGGAATGATGAGGCTTCAAAACAAAATGCTTACTCTGAAGTGGTGTTTTACATAGACTCTGAAACAGTCTGAAGCATGCATGCCATTCTTTTTCATACACCTTTTACTACTAAGCTTCACTTTCATCAGCCAATTTTACTCTGTCTATTTCTCTTGCCTCTTCTCTGACCTCCTGAATGAACAACTCCTTTTTTCAGAGTTTTTCTCAGAAAATTAAAAATCACATTGCAGAAAATTTTCCTAAAATTAGTCAAACTGTCTTCAGAATTCATACTAGGATTTCCTTTAACTCTGAAGTTAACACATGCAGTCCAATTTGTTTTGCTGAATAAAAACACACACTGTTAGGGACAGCCCTGTGGCCTAGTGGTTAAGTTTGGCACAGTTTGCTTTGGCAGACCTACACCACTCATTGGCAGCCATGTTGTGGCAGCAACCCACATACAAGATAGAGGAAGATTAGCACAAACATTAGCTCAGGGTGAAGCTTCCTTAACAAAAAAACCAAAAAACCCACTGTTTTTCAAGTAGGTAATTAAATAATTACAAAAAATTGTTACTTTCTCCTTTTCATATTGCTGTTTACTGATATAACACTTTCAGTTCTTCACCTTTGCTACTCTTACCCATCAAGGAAAACTTCATAATTATGACTCCACAGTTTAAGGTGTGTCTATGCCTTAAACAAATCTTTTGGGGACTTCAGTACTAAATCCTGCTTTACAAGTGTTTAGTGATGAATTTACACTAAAAATGAAAATGGTAATGCCATTAATAACTATTCTGTATTCTTCTGTAGAGTGAGTCTCTTTCCAGAATCTAAATCTACTCAAGTGGTTACCCAAAGATACTGCTCTCATAGATCTACAAGATAACAGTAGAAGAGATTGTATAGAAGTCAGAGGAAATGACTTAACAGATTATTATGCTTAACAAGCTCCTTTGATTTAATCTTGTACAAAAACCTCTTGCAGAGCAGAAAGAGAAATCCACAGGGATGTTGATAAGTATTTCCTCATAGATGAACAAAACTTGGCCCACTATACTGAAAAGAAAAGCAAATGAAAACAACCAGGATGTAAGAGCCAAGAGGCTCTGATTTGGTGATGCCAGAATCGTCATATTTGCCAAATGGATGTTTGCCAAAGTGCTCCATGAAACCATCCGTCAAAGTAGGAAAAAATTTACTACAATCTGTTGGAAAAAGTTGTGTATGACAGTAGAGGACACGGATTGACTGTGGCTAACTTGAAGATAAATTTTTTTGCTGCAATCCTAGACTACAAATTTTTGTGTAATGCAATATTGTGATTAAAAGAAATGTTCTTACTACATTATGAAACCTGTAGAGTAGAAATTACTCTTGGTATGGAGAGTGATCCACATGTAATTCCATCCAAACAAATTATAATATTCTACCAGTGAAGCAGAAGCTGTAGTTATCAAAATTTATACAATGTATATATAATTCATAAACCTGTTAAAGTTATTGAACTACAATGTTTTTGGATGAAGAAGCATGAATATCAAATAGAGAAAGTGACTTCACCATGTCAGGATGCACTTTTTTTTGGTGCCCATCATATATTAGAGTTAAGAGATATTTCAGGCTTTGAGGAACTACTGTATGCAACCACACAAGTATTTTTGTAATGATATTAAAATTATTTTATACTCATAAAGATAAATGGAGTGATGATAGTTTCTCTCATTTCAATGCCATGTTCAAGTTCTGTAAAAATGTTCTTTTTTAACATTAAATTTGAAGGAAGAAGATTCATATAAGTCATCTCCTTGTCATTTTAAGCACTTCAGCATTTTTATGAGTTGCTTTTCTCATCGATAACATGGTATATATTTCACAACTTATTTAGCTTGTTTTATTATTTCTTAAGCAGAAAAGATTTATATTACTAGAGATTATGTAAGAGGAAAGCAGTTACTTAAGATACTGAAATAAAATACAGTTAAGATGCTGGACGGCAATGCTACAATAAACTCCATGAAAATTTCTTGACAGCAAGATATTTTTATGATCCACGCAATATAACTGTTGATGTAATGGACTCAAAAACCAACTTAAATTACCCAGAGAATAGCAATTAAAGATGGAGGGAATTTTCTTTGTAAAGCTTTTATAATTCCAGAGCACTTCTCATATTTAATGTGGCTTATTTTTCTGAGTGATAAACAAAATGACCTGGGCTGCTTATATTTACCTATTCCTAAGTTATAAATTTATTAGCTATACCAGTGTGTCTTATTTTAATAATCCTGTCATTTCAAGAAGCAGTATAAATAGCATTTATATCTGCTTTTAAGCAAGGCAGATATTTTACAATGCTTATTTTACATGGAAATAAAAATAAAATAAATATAGATAATTTTTGTTGTCATATAATGAAACAAGGTGATTAAGTGCTCTGGATAATTCCATTATGTCAAAAAATATATATTGTTAGTATTTAATTTAACAACACAACAGAATAAGTTCCATCACTATCCATTACAATCATTTAAAGTAGGTTGAGATCTAAATTTGGCCTCACAGTACAACCTCCCAATCTGTTTTCAAAGTTTTTCTCAAGGGTCTCCCTGTAGAATGGTTATTTGAGCCTACATTCAGTGTCTTAGTTCCCTCCTGCATCAGGTTGAAAATTCTTAATAGAGTGAAACAGAATTGTATGTGCGTGTGTGTGTGGGTGTGTGTATGTTTAATGGTAAATGTTAATTAGTGTTTTTTGAAATACCCTTCACACTTTAAAATTAAAATCTCATGGAGTAACCATTACAATTAAGTGATACTGTGATGAACATCATATTTTTGGTGTATGCACACAAACTATCAATGTTGAGATGTACACTTGGATCTCAGATTATAACTACTGATTTATTTTAGAAGAGCTTTTAATGCAGTGAGAGATTGAACAACTCAGAATAACTTAGCTTTGGCAAAGGATTAAGTTCCTTCAAACATGGCTTTGATTCAGATACCTTACTTAATAAAGCCATACTGAAGGAAAACGTATTTCTTAAAGGAAAATTGTAGACGTGGGCTACTATCTAGACTTTATTTTTTGTATAACAATTTAGTTTTAAACAACTGAATAAATATTTGGTAGTAGGATATAAAGCCTTTATTCAATTAATGGTCACAGCGTTTCCATTCCAGTAATAAGTTGTTTGCTCTGATAGTTTTTGATTCTTCATTAACTCAAAAGACATTTAAGATGGTATTTTTTAAAATTTCTAAGTGATTTTAGTGTTGTTGGTGGATGGGTGGTAGAATTTGTTCAAATGTTTTCATTACTATCTAGGGCTGTTGTATTGCGGTGTGAGAGTATATCTTAGGCCATTTCTGATTTCTGAAATATGCTGAGCTTTTTGGACTAGTTATAGAACAATTAAAAATATATTCAATGAACATTTAAGAAGAATTTTTATTCTCTATATTTAGTAAAGCTCAATGAATTTGTCTTACTCATTTTTAATTCCTCATTGCTTAGAGGACTGCCTGGGACATAGGAGATGACTGATAAATAATTGTTGCCAGAGTGAAGTGTGTGTTCAATAAAAATGTTATTTACGGTAGAACATATATGACTGTATCTCAAAAATTTGTAACCTCTAATAACGGATTCAAAAAAGTTGGGAAAATAAAATTCTGCAAGGAAGGATATGAAAAGGAAAGGTTTACTTAATTTTATTAAGAACAAACATGAATAATGAACAACACTTCTACTTTCTGTCATCTCTCTGATGACATGAGTTCACTTATATAGAAAATTAATTGTGGTGGACTCAAGTTTATATTGACATCTTGATTGACTATTTGAGGGATATGTTTCACTTGGAAGCTTACATAGAGCTAATGCACTGTGTTTAATTAATTTTCATGACATGTCACCTATTTTCAAGCACTTGGAGGTTGTCTATTAGGAAATCCAAAATATTAACATAAATCTCCTTACCAGTTTTTCATGACAGCATTGTTCACTGTGATTACTAATTTTCAAAACTACTTGTATTTAAACACATCTTCCCTTCTTTGATAAGTACTCTTCATCTCTGATTGTTCATGAGGTCAATTCAACTTTAATAACTTTTTTCACATGACAGAATATATCAGTGTTGACAGAATTAATAACTGAGGTCTTTGTGTATAGGACAAGTGGTTTTACTAGTGGTAATAGAAGTTTCCAGTTTTCTGTTGAAATTCATGACATTAAATTATTTGCCATAGCAACTATCTGTGTTGTCATAAACATGGGGAAACAACTTCAATACAGGCTCAATAGCACAAAACCAAAGGGTAAACAAAAACATTGTTAAGTTAAAGATTCTTTTCAAAATTCCATTTTTTATATCAGTAAGTTAACATCAAGCATTTCTTTGAATATAATATATGAATATATACATGTATAATAATATAAATAGCAATTATAAAATATATAATATATACCTGAAAAACATGATTTTCAAAGACAACAATATATATTAAATATGGTCAGCAAATATTGTTTTTGTGAATCACATTAATCAAAGTTCATTTAATTTATGAAAATATGCATTTGCTAACAAAATATTTAAACATGAAAAATGTAGGCAAGTACATGATTCTGTTTACCTTCTATGAACCCCGGATTCCCCAGTGGATACAACCCCAATAATCATTGGGGAAAACAAGAGGGAGAAGACTCTAGCAAACCAGTGGTCCCAGGAGAGGATCTGTCTTTGTATAAAGAGGTGATTGTACTTAGAGCTCAACTTACTGGGGACACGCCCCACACTAGGGCCTGGAGTACAACTTGTATAAGTGCTTTCCTAAAACAAGTCCCAAGGTGATTCAATAAAAATGTGTCCAATTGCTTTATAAAAAATCTAGAGGAAATAAACATCATCTCTGACATGCAAAGAGCTTGAAGTCATCATTATCATCCTTACAACAAGACAAAAACTACAGAAACTGAAAACTCAATGGCTTTTCTTGAATCCGTCACAGAATAGAGATCACAAAACAAACATCCATGCTGAAATCTGGAAAAACAGGCAAATACAGAGAACCAGAGTTGAGATCACTTTACCAGTGCAGAAGCTGCTGGGGCCAAAAAGTGGTAGGAACACCTAAATGGTAATACTGACAAATTGTTAGAGGCTATGTGTGGACCAGAGTGAAAGTGGTGATCTCCTTGAGGCCACAGTCTTAGAGGGGGTTTCACTTTGTGGGTTTTACCTCCAGGAACCTCACAAGGTTCTCACTGTGAAGGGCCAAAACAAAAATCGCCTCATGTCTCTGGCAGGGGAGGGGAAAATGAAGAATTATGAAATACGTCCAGAGCATTCTTTATAATAAAAGCCAGCTTTCCAAGGTAAAGTTTTGTTCCAGAGATTTATCTCATCAAGAGAAAGGGCATTTCCCTGACTCCAGTCCCCTCTAGCCTTCCTGTCTCTCCTAAGGTAAAAAGGTTCAAGGAAACTCTTGTGAAGGTGACAACCCAGGGATGCAGACCAACTGAAAGACTAAAATTTAATCATAAGATTATAGACTGCTTCCCCTCATCCCACTTCTTACCATGAGGTTAACAAGACTCCGGCATAGTAACAATGGATTACAGCTGCAAGAGCTGTAAGGCTCAGCCTCTATTTAATAAGGAGTCCTTAGGAAAACCCAATGACAACAGGGGAGACAAGAACAAGCACACTAGAAGAAAATGAAGCCCCTGGCACTTACAGCTGCAGCAAATGTTAAACACAGCCCAACTGCCAGCGGGATTAACAGAAACCCTGCACTGAACAGCTACTCACCTCTACTCAATTTTACTGTGAACCTAATACTCCTCTAAAAAAATAAGGTCTATTTTATAACATTAAAAACAACAACAATAACAAAATTAGAGTGCTCAGATAGTCTCAATTATGGCAGATATAAAAGTTACATAAGGATTTTTACTAAAGAACATGTTCAAATAGGTATTAAAAATAAAAATTTTAGATGCTATATTGAGAGAGGAAAAATTGCAGTATGCAATTTGAAAGTAACAAACATAAGCAAAACAAGGAAAATAAAATTTACTGCTGTAACTAGTGGTACAACAGTTTTGATCAGATTGAAGAAAGGCAGACACAGTATAAGAAAGCTATACCCTCCTCTACAGATAGGACAAAGTCAGTAGATAATGTTTAACACTGAAATCAAGACATATAAGGATAATTATATGATATGGAGGCATGTAAAATGTTAAATAATAGTTAATTCTGGCTGTAGACTGATGAATGAAAAGGGCTATGGTAAAAGAGTTGTTTTTTTGTAAGCATTTATATTTATGTTTATAGATATATAAATATTCATATAATGAATTTATACTTCTTATGCGTATATACTATGATAAAAATTTAAAGCATACTTCCCAATATCATGGGTTTAGAAGAAGTGACATTGTAAGGCCAGATGCGTGGGTTAAAAATCAGGGGAAGTTTAAATGGGCTAATATTTTTCCATTCCTTTCCAATTCACGTACTTTCCATCATCATAACAAATAACATCCTACAATAAATATTTTTGGTAATTTTCGAGAGACAGAAGGGAAAAGCTTTTGAGGTCTCCTGTTGGGCAAGTCCCATCTGGTGCTCTTATCATTTGTGTGGACTCTGAATGTTTTATGAGTTACAGCACCTGTCAATTAGCACTGTAAAATCCACAGATGGATTTTGGTATTTCATGCATGTTGCTGCCAAAGATATGCTTTAAATTTATATATGCCCTCTTCACCAGCCAACCTGCTCCCATTTAAATAAGAAGAGCACAATTACTTGAACCGCATATATAACTGAAAGTGAAGGATCTCAATGCTAATTCCCCAAGAGAGAGGATGTACAGTACGCTAAGGAAAAGGTAAAGGCCCATGGATGGTCAAAGAAATGATAGAGAAGGTGTCACACATTACAAATAGATGATCATATAATTTATCATCTAAACTGATATGTTTTTGAGAAGGAAACAGGACACCATTAATTATTATGTCAAGATAACACACATAAACTGGGACTATGCCTCTGTAATTTTAAACTCTATGAAAGGAGGCATTGTACAGTATTATGCAACTAAGGCCAGTGGTAAGAAGGAGTTGCGTGGATATCAAATACCTGAGGTCTCTTTAGTTGTCCATGTTTTTAAGAGACATTTAGGATTATTAAGACTCGTATATATGCTTGTTGTGAGCATTTATTGTTTGCTTCTCTGGCCCCCTTATGCCTTCCTTCCATTATAGCCCCATATTTGTTTAGTGACTTCATCCACATGATCCAGTAGAGCTCCACTCCAAATTTTTATAGGCCAAAGTTGTCTGAAATAACAGAAAAATGGTTCACTAGAAAATTTCTATTTCAATGTTTCGTTTGTTTGTTTCTTTGTTGATACCTTACTGGAGAAATGGTAGGTAAAACGTTGCGCTCAGTACTATGTGAATGAATAAGCAAAGGAAAGAGTCAGGAGAAAACTCGGGAGACATCTAAATCTTTTACTCTTTCTACAAAGCCCCTCTCACTTCTACCAGCTGGCCATCTATTCATTTGCAGTCTACTATTCCGATGATACAGGACATCATGAGGACAATAAACCTCCAAATTCTTCTATTTTCTTCAACTGACGTGTTGAGAATCTGACTTCTGTTGTTTATGCCCATAACTCCCAATTATCGTAGACACAAAAATTAGCATCACGCTCATATCTATATCTCTTTTGATATGAATCTCTTTTGTAAGTTTTTCTTATTTCTAGTGTTCAACATAATATCCTTCTCAAGTTGATGTTATAAATAATGCAAGAAAACATGGATCAGTTTAAAATGCATAGCATTTTATGGATAGAAATAAAAGAATTACCTATTTACTACTAGGCACGAAGTTCAAGATCACATCAGTCGAATGGTGATGTGAAATACATCCTAAAACTCTTGTTCCATCATTCTTAATGTCCACTACTTAATACAGCATGTGATTATGTTTTCAAAGTTTTAACTATATCATTTTTTTATTTAGTTGTTAATACTACTTTCTATCTTCTACTTCACAATACTTATCTTCATCAAAATGTAATATATATATATATATATATGAAGTTTATAATTATAATTTTGTGATAGAATGAACTCTTAAAGATAGCTACCATAAAGAATTATGGACTAAATCAGGCATGCTAAAAATACCATTTTTATTTTGAGGTTATGTATACACATGTCAAAACAACTGACTGAAAATGTGAAGTACTCAGTCAATCAACCAGTTATGTTGTCTACAGGATGCCAAACAGCCAGCTTGATGGACATTTGTTCCCAAACGAATGAACTGACTCTTTAGAGCCATTGACGTTATCTTTATAAAGAACAGAGTTGATCGTAACATACCTCTGCTTAAATATCTGCCAATAACTTACAGAATAAAATCTAAAATCCCTAGCTTGACAAAAAGGCTTTTCAAGATCTGTCCACGATTTGCTTTTCTGAATCCAACTTCCACCATCCTTTCCACCTTGCCCTAACCATTGTCCTGTCAATGATTATACTTTCCCCCTGACATTCCAGGCACTTTCATGATTGTTTTCTGTGGGTTTTTCCTATGCCAGCATGCTCCCACCATTATCTGCTGTGCCCACTGGCTTGGCTTTTCACCTGGCAATTGCTTTATCACACGTTAAATTATAGCCTGAAGGTCACATTGTCAGTCATGCCTTACCTTGCACCACTGCCTCTGCTCAGTACCATTTGCTCCCATAAAATTTTTGAGACATAGTAAATAAATGATTCATGTTAGTTGGATGAATTTGTGAGTGAATAAATTAATAACGTGGTCATTTAATTACTTTTTAGTATCTGAGTCAACATTCCTAAGGTTAATTATGTATCCTTTGGGCCCCTACCATTTCAGTTCATTTGGAAATGTGACATACACCTTCAGTTTGGTGAAAAAAATTGTGATTGAAGTGACAGTCTCTTTATGTGAGGTCAGCAGTGTTATAAAAAGTAACTTAGCAAAACCAAGCTTATTTCCATATTTATTATCTTTGTTAATGGACATTTTTACTTAAATCTTTGTAAGCTTTAATATATCTTTAATACTTTTCTTCTTGATTCTTGTTTCATCATCCTTAGCTTTCTTCCACAGTCATTCTGGTACATAAATGGCATACAGAATCTCAGATATAGTTGAATACATATTGTTGAGGTTTTAGGGGATGGGGAACAAGTAACTTCCATCTCTTTTCCCTTCTTAGTTTCAGAATTACTTTTTTTCACTTGGATCTGAAGCATGGTATTCCCCTGGTGTCTTCCTATTTCACCGGCCACTCTTTTCAGTTTCCTTTGAGACTTTCTCCTCATTCCTCACACTTTTTAACACAAATGTCTCCTAGGGCTTAGTCTTGGATCTCTATATTCCACACTCAATCTCTTGGATCACAACCAATCTCATGGCCTGATAAATAAAATGTTATATAATGATAGCTATAAGATTCACATCTCCAACCCTTACCCTTCTCTAAACCCCAGTATCCACGGCCTATACTACATCACTTCCTGTATGAACAGTAGATATTTTAAACTCAACCTATTCAAAATTGAACCTCTAATTGTACCCCCTCTACAATACCTGTGCTCTTTCCCACTTAAATAAATGGCTGTTCCAATCTTCTAGTTGCTCAAGAAAAGGAAGTAAGAAAATAAATAAATGAATAAAAGGGTAGATAGACAATAGATGACAGATAGATAAGGTAGATGATAGATAGATAGATAGATGAGATAGCTAGATAGGCAGAGTTGGGAACATCCTTAAAACCTCTCTCTTCCATCCTACATACAATCCATTGCAACATATCTAATATAGTACCACTTTGCACCAGCACTGTATGCACCATTAGCCTGAGGATAAAGACAGCATCATCTCTTAGCTGTTTTCTTTCAATAGCCTTTTAACTGGTTTTTATGTTTCCATGTTACATCTCCATAGTCTATTCTCAATTTAGCAAAGTACTCCTTTCGAAACACAAAATCAGATCATATCACTCTGCTCAATTCCTTTATTATCTCCCCAGTTTCACTCGAAGTGAAAGATACTGCTCTTAAAATCATCTACCAGGATCTACGTTATCTGACACTCCACCAGTTACCTCTCTGACTTTTTTCTTTCCCATCCTCTTTGTACACTCCACACCAGCCACACTGACCAACTTGCTGTTACTCTGAGATTCCAGCCAGATCCTGCTTTAGAGCCTCCCAACTGTTATTTCATGTACCTGGAAAGCTCCTCCTCCAGATATACAAATAACTTCCTCTTGTAACATTTTCTAGTTTTTATTCAAATGTCATATTCTTACTAAGACCTTCACTAGCCATGCTATTTATAAAAGCAACCCCTTTACTCTGATCTATATATTCCTCTTCCGTGTCTTATTTTCCTTGCTGGCTCCCATCACTTCCTAATATCATATATAATTCACTTATTTAGTTTATTATCTATCACACTCCAGTAAAAAGTAAGCTCTACAAGTGAAGTTATTTTTCTCTGTTTTGCTAGAAATTCAGCATATTAGTTGAACGACTATTAGTATGTTTTTCCTGCAAAAGTTGAGCTTGAAAATGTGGCTATAATCTCTGACTAAATAGGCTTCCATTCCAAATCCCAATATTTGAACTTAAAACAAAACTGCAAGCCTTCTCTGAAGAGTTACAGTATCTAAATTTACCACATGTGATATATACCAGAACTCACCCCCTTTAACAAGTAGCTCTGAAAATCCAAGGAAAAGGAAGGCACCGTCTCAGTTCCTTCTCCTAAACATGTCAACATATCACTACTCCTCCCTAATAGAGAACCCAGAAGCACTCCCAACATACTTTTAAAAATACATCTCTTCATACAAATTCAAGAAGTGAGAAACAAATGTTCCTATCTAATACACATGGCCATAAAAAACACAGGGAAAAAAGGCATAGGGCCAATTTGCCAGTTTCCTATTATTTCATGCACCAATATATGACAGCCCTTTGTATTTCATGTGGTCATGGGCTGATAGAAATCTGATGACACATTGATATATTAACTACTCATTACTTGTATTAGTCATTCCTACATGGGTGTTGCTGATTTCTTGGAAGGGACAATTCTTTGCATAGGAATTTCCTAGTTTTGCAAATTATTTTATATCCCTGGTCCTAGCCACAAAATTGTAATAAACATTTCTGTTCCTCAGTGTTGTCAATCACAAACATTTCTGCACATTTTCAAAAACCTAGGTGGACAGTTGAATACTGATTCTCTAAATAAATATTTCAATAAAATTACCTCAGAATAACATGTCTGTTTAAATAAATCAAAGATGCCAGTATGCTTCATCGGCAGGTGCTACCAGAAAATAACTTGATATTTTACTGCTTTGACGCTGATCTGAGTCAATCACCCTAACATTTCCTGGATTAAGCAAGTGTTCGTGACTGTACACATTCATCTCAGAGTTTCCTAGAATTTAACTTGCATCACAGGCTGTTTATTCAGAACTGCAATAATTAGAATTCAAAGGATCTTATGTTTTCGGAATGCTGTTTAGTAGAAAAAAGTGTTGGTATTTTCTAATGTTTGATAGTCAAAATCAGCATCCAATATAACAGGTTGAGCTAGTTCAATGACAGTATATACACAGAGTATATTCTTATTCATTAGCAAATAAAACGGACTGCTCCCAAGATTTTACAGCAGTGGTAGAAATTAAGGAGGCAAATAAAAAAAGGCGACTAAAAATAGCAACAGTTAATCATTTAGAGCAAATTCCTCTTGGAAGATTCTGGGAAAGTATTAGAAATTTAGTATTTAAATTCAACTAGACCAAAAAAGGATGGATAAAAGCAATTAATGATGATTTCTTTTTCAGATATAAGGACTTTTTAATAAAGGTACAGACCTTATTAGGATGCCTTTCAATTATTCAAGAAGAAAAAATTCCAAGGGAAAAATTTAATAAATCAGTAATATACAAAATATAGGACTAGTATTAATTTCAACTTCCTAAAAACAGAATCACATATTTTAAAAAAGCAGAAATCAAATTTCAAATTCAAATTCAAAAGGTTCAGTACTGTAAAATAACACAGCATTGTCTACTATCTGGATATTGGGAATGGTGTGGGCAGTAAAACATCTGACAGAGAGTAAAGCAGCAAGACTTGAGAAATTATTCTATAAGGTGGCCTCCTGATACTCCATGTACCTCTTAGCTATAGGCATGAAGATATACATGCATTTTACTTTCTTCTTTTAAATATTTGCAGGAATTGACATGTATCTGTATTAAGAATGAAGATAATTCTTTATCAATGGAGGTGTTGATAAGAAGGAACTTAATTCTGCTTCTTCCCAAGACACAATAACAGGCTGAAGATTTATCCTGCTGTATGAAGAGAAACCAAAATAAATAAATAAATAAATAAATAAGCAAAAACTTTAAAATCTAAAAAAGCAAGATGAAATATATCAATCAAGACTTGGAGAACATTTTCTGTAACGGGCCAAATAGAAATTATTTTCAGCTTCATGAAAGATGAAATCTGCAGACTATCCTATCCAAGTAATTCAGAGTGCTGATCATACATACATGTGAGGAAACTACTTGATGCCAAAGGACAGGGGAAGGATACCATCTGAAAAGAACAGAGAGAACAGCACCCAGAGATCACCTAAAGCCAGAAATAATACCTGTTCCCTCAAGCCAGAAAGGAAAACCTCACTCATAAGACATTCATAAGACATTATGACATAATTCATAAGACATTAAATAGAGTACTCAGAAGGATCTTCCCTCTGTAGTAGGAAGTAATTCCCTCTAGACCAAATCCCACTCTAGTCCTACCTAACAAAAAAATGACTAAAGCCAGATCCAAAAGAACCAAACGGTTTCCTAGTAACTTATCTGCAGCCCAGATCCAGCATCTAAAATATGTATAGTGGTACAAAAATATCCATAACCCAAAAGATAAAATTCACAATGTCTGTCATTCTATCAAATTTTACTAGGAATTCAAAGAAGCAGGAAAATATGACCCATCACTAGTATAAAATAAAGCAATAAAAACAAACTCAAAATGGCACAGATCTTAGAATTAGCAAGTAAAGACATTAAAAAAGTTATTATAACGATATTCCATATATTTGGAAAGGCAGAAAGGACATTGAACATGTTAGGTAGAGATAAGAAAGTTTCCAAAAAGACCCAAATCTAACTTCTGGTAATGAAAACCAAATGTCAGCATTGACAACAATACCACATGGAAATAAAGGTGGATTAGATACTACAGAAGAAAGTGTTAGCAAACTTGAACATATAGTGACAGAAGCTACCCAAGGTGTTGCAGGGAGAGAAAAACGATACACTCCAAAAAAGGACAGGATATTATCAAACAGTAGGAAAGCTTCAAGTGGCCTAAAATATGAACAATTGGAGTTCCTGAAGGATGAGGAGAATTTTAAAGTCATAATGCCAAAATAATGTGCTAATTGGATAAAAACTGCACAATCCAATATCCAAGAAATTCAATGATTTCCAAGGTTTAAAATCATGAAGAAAACTACAACAAGGCACATCATAATTTAATTGCACAAAGCCAGTTATAAAGAAAAAAATCTTAAAAGCAGCTAGATTTTTAAAAAGTCACATTAAATACAGTGGAACAAAGATATGAATTAGTGCAGAGTGCTCATTAGAAACAATGCAAATGAAAAGGGGTTAAAGCTACATCTTTAAAATATTAAACAAAAAAGAGCCAACTTACACTTGTATACACAATGAATATGTCCTTCAAAAGAAAGTCAAAAAAAATTTCAGATATACAAAAGTTAGAAACAATCATCACTAACATACTTAATAATACAAGAAAAGTTAAAAGATGGCCTTTGGGCATAGGAGGAAAAAAAACAACTGATAATGTGTAAAAAATGAAAAGCATTGGAAATTGTAATAATATGGGTTAATATTTAAAGATAAGTAACTATTTAATCAAAAATGATAACAGCATACTATGGAGTTTACAACATATGTAGTACCAAAACACATGGCAACAGTAACACAAAGACCAGGAGGAGAGAGAAAAAATTATATCATTCTCAGATTTTTATACTATATTTGTAACGGTTGTAACACTTGAATGTTGATTGTGATAAGATAAAAACAAACACTATAAACTCAAGAGCAACTTCTGGTGTAATAAAGTATAATTACTAAAACTTGCCAATGAATATATAATAGAATTATTTAAAAATATAATTAATATCAAAGAAGGGAGAGACAATGGGGGAGGAAAGCAAAGAGGAAAAATACAAAATTAATAGGAATATGGTAGATTTAAGCATAAGCATTTCAATTATCCCATTAGTTTTAAATAGAAAAAACACTATAATTAAAAGGACAGAGTGTCAGATGAGATAAGAAAGAAAAAATTATACACAACCATAATTTCATTTTAAATATAAAGACAGAAAAAGATAACAATGAAAGGATACAAAAATACATCTTGCAAACACTAATGAAAAGAAAGCTAGCGTGGCTATATTGATATCAGACAAAGTAGATATCAAATAAAATAGTTTGGCTAAGATAACTGATGTGTATTCATGACTTATAACACAAAACTATAAATACTTTCTGACTAACAATTAAAATCTCTCAAATGTCCTAAAGAAGTGTTTCATTTTATATACACATACAATTAAATACACATCGATAAATAAGTAGACTACACACATATGTATGCATATTTAACATGTATTTGATAATATATATATGGTATACAAATAATATATATTTATGTATAGCAAATTTATATGTACATATATATAAATAAGATCAATACTTTCAGAGTAAATATTTTCATTTCAGGTAGATAACAAGTCCTGAAATTCTATGTTTGGGTTATTAAATGGAAATTTAGCCACAAGAAATTTACACTATAGCTATAATAAAAGAATTTAGATGGAAGCAAAGATGTATGGATACTTATTTGATTTTAGGAAAGATCCTATAGGGATTTAAATATTTTTGAACCACTTCAATAATTAAAATAACATTTAATTTCAAATGAAAGATTATGTTAAATTTAAAAAAAGAAAAAGTGGGGCCAGCCCAGTGGCTGTTATGCTCATGCACTCTGCTTCATTGGCTCAGGGTTTGCAGGTCCAGATCCCAAGCGTGGACATATGCACTGTTCATCAAGCATGCTGTGGCAGGAGTCCTACATACAAAATAGAGGAAGATGGGCACAGATGTTAGCTCAGGGCTACTTTTCCTCCAAAAAAAAAAGAAAAAAGACAATGTATCAGAATTATTTTAATATAGGGAAATGTTGATAATAATAGTTAGAGGGCTATCACCTACTGTTGTTTTCTACTGAGTGTAATATGGCATTTATATGCCCTATGTTTCCTAAACCTGGAATTTAGGCATAAAATGATCTCATTTTTGTCATGTTTAATTGAATTATGATATATAGGATGGATAGAGATGCTAGAAAGATAATTTTTTTCCCTCAGTTAACAACTTGGATGTTTGATATTGTTTTAAAAGCCAATAGAAACAAAGGAATACTCATAGGACATGAAGAAATTAGGTATATGTTATTATAGGTCTTTTTCAGAAATAAAAAATCTTAGTAGACCTCACAAGAGACTAATTAGAAGTAGGCAATTAAGCAATCCTCAACTTATCTGTTGAATTTAGATTTTTTTTTCCAAAAGATTAATAACAACTCAGAACATGGGCTGACAAACTACAGCCTGCAGGACAAATCTGGTCAACTGCCTATATTTGTAAATAAAATTATACTGGGACACATTTGTTTATATATTTTCTATTGCTCCTCTCATGCTACAATGGCAAAGTTTAATAACTGTGACAGAGACCATATGGCTTGCAAAGCCTGAAATATTTACTATCTAACCTTTACATCAAGAGTTTACAAACTTCTAGCTTAGAACGTTTAAACTATTTTTATTATTTTCTCTTTCTTTAAAAAAATGATATGAACTCATTGTAAAACACCAAGAATTACAGAAAATATAGATTAGACAGAATTCCATACCTTTGACGTTTTTTAGTCTGTGGTTATTATTAGGAAGATTACATATGAAAATTGTGTCACTCTAAGCCAGTGGGTCTCAACCTGGGCTAGACATTAGAATACCAAGAGAACTGTTAACAATTCCAATGTCCAAGTCATCCCTCAAACCAATTAAAAGAGAGTGCGTGCGGAGGAGGAGATACCAGAATTAGTACTACCTTTAATGCTCCTTAGATGATTTCAATGTGCAGCCAACGTTAGGAACCACGTCTCTAGGCAGAATTTGACCTCTTTGCTCCTCCTATAATATTTTGGTAAAGTAAAGGCATAGCTAAAAATGAAGCAACAAAGAGACTTAATATGTTTCCAATAACTCTTACATTTAGGTAAACATATTTTAAATCACAATAAATACAAAGCAGAAGTAAAACTACTCAGAAAAGTATGATAAAGACTAGTTATCCAAATTACAGTGCTTGAGTCCAGAAAAGAAACTTTAAATGAGGGCGTACAAAAAAGGTGCAGGCGAAGACTTGGGTAACCCACCCAGATCTTATGTTAATAATGTTTATTTAGGTAAGAATTCTCAGTTAAGCTATTACTCTTTCAGTTTAATTTATTTCCTTTAACACTTAATATGGAAAGCAATTTTTTAAAACCTTTCTACAATATAAATTGACACAGAGAAAACTGTATTTTTCTTAAAAAAATTAATTCCTTCAACTAAAGATGGTATTCAAATGAAGGTATAAAAGCAGCAAACCCTCAACTGTCAAGATAAAACAAGAAACTTTCCTCTACCTCTATTAAAAGATGAAAGTTCAGACAAAGAATTGTCTTTCTAAGCATATGAAATCAGAGAAGGCAGGAAGTGTTAATGATAAAATTATATTCTGACAGCTAGATGAAAGTCAAGCAATAAATCTTGAATATAAAATTGCTTAGGGATTTATTAATCGAGAAACAAAGCTGAAATCTGAAAGAAAAGAATCCTATTATGTATCTCTAATGAAGAAGGCATATGCTTTACTGCCTCAATGTTGTTTTTAGAAACAACAAATTATAAACCGCAGGAAAAAAATATCAGGTTGCAGCCAAAATATAACTGTGGTATAAACTGAGGGCCTTAAGAAAGCTATAATTATTATTAAAAAGTGAAAAAGTTGTAACTAACACCCGGATTTCTTTTTCTCAACCATAAGAAAAAATGAGATATTGATAAATTGAATTAGTTCCAGAGGATACCATAAAGAGAGGGGAATAGGAATGAGGATTCAAAGACTTAAAACAAATAATAATAATATTATTTACATTAATGGTAATTATTACATTATTAATAAAAATAAACCAATAATAGAAGGATGGTTTCATAAGTATAATTCTACAAAAAATCTTCTTGAAATTGAATTAAATGATAAAGAAAAATTAAAATTGACAAAGTTTATGCTATTAATGATGAATCAAATTTTAGAATACCCTATTTAAATTAGAATTCAAAATGGTGCCCATCAAGGGACGAATGGATAAAGAAGATGCGGTATTTATATTGGATGGACTACTACTCAGCCATAAGAAATGACGAAATCTGGCCATTTGTGACAACATGGATGGACCTTGAGGGTATTATGCTGAGTGAAATAAGTCAGAGGGAGAAAGTCAAATACCATATGATCTCACTCATAAGTAGAAGATAAAAACGACAAAAAAGAAAAAAACACATAGCATTGGAGATTGGACTGGTGGTTGCCATTGGGGAAGGGGGAAGGCAAAAGGGGTGATTAGGGTCACATGTGAGGGGATGCACTATAATTAGTGTTCGGGTGGTGAACATGATGTAATGTATACAGAATTCGAAATATGGTGTACATCTGAAAAAAATAAAAATTAAAAAAATAAAATAAAATCTATTGGCAGAAAAAAAATTGTATGTACAGAAATAGCCTTCATTTTTCTATATCTGAAATCAATTGACTTATGATGCTCATGAGTGAGTAGGGGGAATGTAACTCTGTACCTTAAAAGTCATCATAACTTTTTCCAGTTTATTGCATTCCTTTGAGTAAGTGGTCTTTCACGATTTATCCCTATACTTTATTTTTTCTGAGTTAAAATAAATTTTATATGAAGCTCATGGCCTTAAGAGAGGGGCATTTGGTCTTATGCTCTTTCTTTCTAGTCTTTACTGTATTATCTGAATTGTTTTATCCATTTGTCCCTTGATTATCTGGAGTATTCCTGAGTTATGTACAGATGAGGTGTTCATGGATAGGTAACCCATAGTCTCTTTCCTCACACGATCATTTTCTACCCATAGACCCCTTTCTAACTCAGCTCTACCCTAGTTCTCACAGGTAATGCTGATGAGCTGAGATAGTCACCCCCTCCATAAGAAGAAAATATCAAGTTTGAAGTAGCAGGCTAATAAACAGCAGTATCAGACTCCAAATAATAAAAAGAAAACATTAAAATGATCTGATTATAAATCAATAATATTTAATATGTGTAAAGATAATAAAAGAAATAATTGAAAACATGAGCAAAGAGCAAGATACCAGGAAAAGGACCTGGAATTGAAAATAGTTTAATTCTTTGTGAAGTTTAGTTTTCACAAAGAATTATAAGGCATACTAAGAAACAATATTAAAATAGATGATCACTTTCATCTTCATTTTCCACTCCCACACCCCCAAAACCTGCAAATCCAAAACTTTTCTTGAACCCATCAGAAAATTGAGGTCTCAGGGTAACTAACTCTCCCGAGAGTTGAGGAAGTATCAGTGCTTCCAAAGGTGATAGGATGCCAGCATATTTTTACTTATGGCAGATACTGCTGGGCAGAGTGAAAAATACAGCTAAATTTTTTAACACATTTCTAAAGATTGAATATAGGCTATTGAGAGACTATAAGGCACCTGAAGCAACAGACAAAACCTACTCACAGGATTTTCTTCACAGACTTCTCCAAGTGCTCACAAAAAAGACTGGGGAAAGCAAGAGTCCTAAGAAGGCATAACTTACGGGTCAGGACAGGAGGGAACTAGTGCCACCATGGGAAAGACTTTAAACATTGCCTGATTTTTCTCCCCTAATTCTCTCATGGATCAAAAGACATAAGTTGCTAAGTACAGGGCAACACGCACTGCCATCCCTAGGACACTGGTAAAAATCCTATGGCAGCCAGTGGAAGGGAACAGAAACACTTTTATTCCTGAGGGAGGGATAGGAATCCATGCTGGACCCAGACTTACAAGTGGTGGTGAGGAAGATCATAGAAAAGGTCTTACTCTGATACAGTGTTGGCTGAAGACTGAAGCTTAGTAAGTACAATAGAGCATGCGTGCATCCCCTGCTGCCTCCTCACAAAATGCTTGCAAACACTGAGTACCAAAGAGCTATGGTCTACTGAGGAGAGGCAAGCAAGAGTGTAGAGAGAGACTCTTGGTGATGTGTAGCACAAAGGGAAGCTCTCAAGCTGAGAGTGGAGCAGACTAGGGAAGAAAACAAACCTCTAGCAAACCAGCTATGCCCTAAACACAAGAACAAGATGTAACCTGTGGCATACTACGGGTAATCTTAGCAAAAACAAACGCCAAGTTTAGCTTAATTCCTAACTAGAATAACTCAATCCCCCACACTAAAGTCCTAACAGAAGGAAAGATGGGCCTATTTCTTGTCATAAAATCTATTTACCTTAGTCTCTGCTGTTCAACACAGGAAGTTTAGTTTTCACAAAGAATTATAAGGCATACTAAGAAACAATATTAAAAACAATGAGCTGCATGTAAAGCAATCAACAGAACCAGATTAGATATGACTTAAGCTGGAACTATCACATAGGGACTACAAAATAACTATGATTAATATATCATAGCCACTAATAAAAAAAATGGACAAATGCATGATCAGATACGTAATTTCAACAGAGAGATGGAAACCATAAGAAAAAATAAAATGTAAATGCCAGATACAAAAAAAAAAAACATTGAAAGTGAAGAATGCTTTTTATGGGTTTACCAGTAAACTCAAAATGACCATGGAGAGAATTAGTGAACTTAAAGATATGGTAGTAGAAAGTACCCAAACTGAAATACAAAGACAAAAATAAAAAACAGAGCGGTGATTCCAAGAACTTTGGGAAACATACTGAATCACAGTATAGCACTCATCAGAATTTATGCAGGCCAGAATATAATGGCATGATATCTTTAAGTGTTGAAAGAAAGAAAGAAATTGTTCAACCCAGAATATTATACCTAGAAAAAAGATTTTTAAAAATTGTGGAGAGGGCCGGCCCAGTGGCACAGCAGTTAAGTGTGCATGTTCTGCTTTGGCAGCCTGGGGTTCGCCGGTTTGGATCCCAGGTGCAGACATGGCACCGCTTGGCAAGCCATGCTGTGGTAGGCATCCCTCATATAAAGTAGAGGAAGATGGGCATGGATGTTAGCTCAAGGCCAGTCTTCCTCAGCAAAAAGAGGAGGATTGGCAGCAGATGTTAGCTCAGGGCTAATCTTCCTAAAAAAAAAAAATTATGGAGAAATAAAGATCTTCTGGGATACACAATAACTGACAGGATTAAGAGCTATTAAAGGAAGTTCTTCTAGCAGAAGGGATATTGATATCAGAGAGAGACATGAATATGCACAAAGCGGAAGAGCACTTATTCATCTTGGTGATGGAATAAAGATAATTTATAAAACACATTTTTCTTATTTTTAATTTCTTTAGAACATTAAATCAAAAATCGTGGCAATGTACTGTGTGTTTATTGCATATGAAAATGTAAAAATATGACAATAATAGCATAAAAAATGGAGGGAGGAAATGTGAATATATTGTTCTACGGTTTTATGCTATTTGTAGAGAGATATAATTTCATTTTATTTTAGACTTTGTAAACCATAGACTGAATACTAAAAATTCTTTAAAAGAGAGAGATGAAAATAATATGGATCTGATGACATCGGAAGGAGTGGTGGAATAATGACCTCTCAATATCTGATCCTTCAAAAAGGAGCAAGAACCCTGCCAAAAATTGCCAAAATCAACTTTGTCAGAAATTTGGAAATTAAGCAGTCTTTCAACAATCCAAAAAATGGTTATTCAATAAAAATGACTCAATCAAAACCCAAGATTGAGAACATAGGGAGCTGTCTGGTATTTTAACTTGCCCAACTCTAATCCCTCCCTTGCCAGATCCCCAGCAGCTTTGAAAGCAACAGTCTCACAATCATGCTAGCCAGGAAAAACAAGGAACACAGCAGCTGCTGGAGGGGACAACAGCTTCCCAAAAGCCACATCCCCAGATCATGATCTGACCTGTGTGGCAGTTAGCTAGAAACTCCCATTCTTGGAACTTGTTTTTATTTGACTTAACTCAGAGCTCACTTATTACAAAAAACTTTTTTCTCTGAGGTGGTTATTGAAATAATCAGTGGTGGTTGTTTACCACTGTCACTACCTGACATGGTGAAAACAGTTGGGGCAAACAAGAAGTTGATAAAACCCTAAAAATTAAAAGCTGAGGAATGAGCTTTCCATAAGGAGATTATTAAGGCTTCATCATATTCCTGGGAACCTAGAAGGTCCCATGAATGTGCAGGGCTGTGTGCACACCCAAATGGGGAGTCTAATGGATATGGGGATTATTTTTAGGTGGATGAAAGTGTTCTAGAATCAGATAGTGGTGTTCTTTGTGGTACTTTTTGATAAACTAAAAATCACTGAATCGTGCATTTTAAAAGTGCAGTTTATGGAATGTGAATTATATATAAATAAAATGATAGATAGATAGGGAAGATAAAATAAATTAATAAAAATATTCAATTAACTCAAAATATGGCAGAAAAAGAGGGAAAAAACACAGGAGAGTTGGATCAAACAGAAAGTAACCATGAAGTTGGTAGATTTTAATCTGACCTATAAAAATTACCTTAAAATTGGGGCTGGCCCCTGTGGCATAGTAATTAAGTTTGCCATGCTCTGCATCAGCAGCCTGGTTTGCAGGTTCACATCTCAGGCGTGGATTTACCTGACTTGTCTGCCATGCTGTGGCAGCAACCCACATATAAAGTGGGATTGGCAGCAGATGTTAGCTCAGGGCTAATGTTCCTCAGCAAAAAAAAAAAAAAAAAAAAAAAAAAATTACCTTAAATATAAATTGCCTATACACCCAATAGAAGATAGAGGTTATCATATTGGATAAATAAATTAAGAACTAACAATATGCTATATTGAAGAAATCAGTTATAAATATAAAGACAAAGTAAGTTTACAAGTAAAATGATAGGAATATATATATCAGGCCAGCTGTAATCAAGACAAAGCTGAAGTGGCTACAGTAATATCAGTCAAAGTAGACTTCAGAACAAGAAATGTTATCACTGTGAAAGAAGGCCATTTCATAATGATAAAATGATCCATTCTTCAGGAAGACCTAACAGTTCTAAATGTTTATGTACCTAAAAACAAAATTTCAAAAATATATGAAGAAAAAAATACAGAACTGAAGATAAAAATTGAAAAGTATATTGTACCATAAAAATAAACTTTAACACATGTTAAAGAATTGAAATTATACCACATTTATTTTTGGGCCATAACAAAATTAAATTTGAAATCAATAACAGAAATATGTCTGTAACTCCTCAAGCAATTTAGCATGAAGCACATTGGTCACAGAGGAAACCACAAATGAGAACACAATATTCAAATTGTGAAAGATGCAGCTAAAGCAGTATTTACAGGGACATTTATTGCATTAAATGCTTATGTTAGAAAAGAATTTGGGTCTCAATTCGTTGATGTAAGCTTCTACCTCAAGAAACTAAAAACAGAAGAGCAAATTAAATTGAAATTCTACGCAAGCAAGGGTATAATAAGAATAAGTGCAGACTCCCACATCCATGGCCACAATCTAAATGTCCTTTGACAGTTGGATACATAATGAAAATATGTGTATATACACACACACATTGAATATTTCTCAGCCATAAAAAATAAGAAAATCCTGCTATTTGTGATAATATGGATGGAGCTTAATGACATTATCCTAAGCAAAATAAGCAAGACAAAGAAAGAGAAATACTGCATGATCTCACTTAAATATGGAATCTAAAATAGTGAAACTCAAAGAAGTAGAGAGAAGGATGTTGGTTGCCAGAGGATGGGGGAGGAAGAAATGGGGTGACGCTGTTCAAAGGATAAAAGATTTCAGCTATGCAAGATGAATAAGTTCTGCACATCTAATGGACAGCATTGTGACTACTGTTGATAATACTGTATTGTATACTTGAAATGTGCTAAGAGGATAGATCTTAAATGAAATCTCAGCACACACATACACACACAGACAGAAATGGCACGTACTTACAGGCAATGTTGTATTAATTAGCTGAATGGTGGTGATCATTTCACAGTGTATACATACATCAAAACATCAAATTGTACACCTTGAATATATGCAATTTTTATATGTCAAAAAATGTGTCAATAAAATTAGGAAAATAAAAACTGTAGGTAAAATCAATGACACTAAAACCTGTTTCTTTGAAATTGATAAAACTCTATGCAGAATGACCAAAAACAAGAGAATAAACAAATTACAAATATCGTAGATAAAAGTAGGAATATTATTAAAGGTCCTACAGTCATTGAAAGTGTAACAAGGCAATAGCATGAACAAGTCTAAGCCTTTAAATTTGACAACTTAAATGAAATAGAAAATTGCTTTGAAGTCACAGCTGCCAGAGCTTACTGAAGATTAGTTATCTTTGCTGCTTACTAATATTAGAAACTGGCAGGGAGCTTAAACAGCAAGAATTTATTATCTCACAGCTTTTGTGGGTCAGAAGTTCAGGCACAGGTGAGATCCTTTGCTTAGAGTCTCATAATGGGGAAATCGGGGTGTCAGTCAGGGCTGTGGTTTTATCTGAGACTTGAGTGGGGACACATCTGCTTTCAAGTTCTTAGCAGAATTCAGTTTATTTTTTGTAACAGTGACAATAGTAATAATAATAATAATAATATACATCTTAATAAACTGAGTAGAGATAACATACTTAACCTAACAACGAGGTTCCAAAAAATGTATTAAACATGTGCCACTTGACAGGGAATTACTAGAAGCCTTCTCTTTGTATTAGAAATAAATAAATAAAAATAAAGATGACCACTAACACTTTTTTTCCAATTAAACTAGGGCTGAATGTCTAAATTAGCACAATAAAAGAAGACAATAGTACAAGCTTTAAAATTGGAAATAAAGTCATAAAACTGCTATTATTCTCATATAATACTATTGACTGAATGCAAACAAAACATTATCTATGGACCAAGAGTTAGAATTATTCAAAAAATTTTCTGGATATGAAAACTACAATATATAATAATAAGTCACATTTTTAACATTAGCAATACAAAATTAGAACATAAAATTTCAAAAAGATATCATAATACCATGGCACCGGAAAATCAAAGGAACTGGAAAAAATTATAAAATTATGTTAGAACATTCTCCAAAGGCCTCAGGTGGATTCATGAATTTTTATAAGTCAAAGTTTTGTTTTATTTTTTTATTTTTATGACCAGAGACCAGAAACGAAGAGAAGATTCCCACTTCCAGGGCCTATAGTATTGTGACATTTTATAATGAAATTCCTCAAATTATTTAGGTACCATAACATATTTTTGATCATCCATAAGTGAGTATCACATATTTTCCACTATATTGAGGAGCATCTTAAATTCTCTATGTAAATTAGTGTTGTATTTTATTATTTATGTAGAATCACTAGGAAATAATACACACTTGTCTAAGCTTTGCAAATAATTATGCTTTCTATAATAGGCTTGGAAATGATGCATACATTTAGTAATCATAGCTAAATTTTTATGATTATAAGTGACAGATGTCTACAGCTTGCAATCATTTTAACTTGACATTTTCAATTATTATGGCTATATTGATGAAAGAAGATTAAGGAGCTCTCAGATGGCAAATCTCATTATTTCAACATTATGTAGACCTGTCAGGGACTAATAATTCCAGAGGGATACAACTGTGCTTTGGTAAAAATGCAGAGGGAAGGTCCTCTTAATCTGAAATGGAATATAACCTCTCAAAATATAAATGATAAAAAAAGAGTGTAAATCAATTTTTTAACTTTCATTTCTCCTCGAAAGTGGTACTGTGAACTTAGAAAGAAGCAATAATCAAGTAAGATTATATTGCTCAGTAAATTTTGACAGTTTAGTTATTTGCCCTAAATTTCTTAATAAATGCATAATTCAGTATGTAATCCAAGTTAGAGATATTAAGTTTTCTGAGTTTTATAGACATTATCATTCTACAGAGTACTTTTTTCCCTTTGGCTTGACATTTCTCTCAGCAATTTGCAGCCCAGTCCTTTTCAATTTATTTTTGAAGGGAGATGATTCATAAAGAGAATCATATTTGAGTCCTTGACACTTGCACAGAAACCTTTTTATGTGACAGCACATTTCTAACTTGTGAAGATGATTAGAAATTGCCTCTCCTAAAAACAAAACAAAAAAATCCTCTAAATTTATCCAGTTGCTTTTTTTTTCAATTTTCAAAAATGGTATATTTTATATAGTAAGATAAACCTAAAACAAATTTTTTTTTGTCTGTTTATTACTAAGCAGATTTTAAAAATCACGTGTAAACATATTATGAGTATGGGAGTATAGAATGAGATGTGATTAGAGTTGAGAGGTAGTAGTTAGTTATTTTTCTTAATATTTTAAAATTCTAACATCATCTCTCAGTTTCTCTTTGATTCTTTCCCTTTGACTTCCACCTAAATATTTTTCAGAAACCATGGTGCCTCACAAACAATCAATGGTCAACTGAGCCCCCAATTTTTTTCTCCATTCCTGACCAACCTGCTACATTTTTAAACATATTTTTTGAGATATAATAGACATACAATAAATTGCACATGTTTAAAGTATAAAGTCTGATAAATTTTGACATACGCATACACTGGTGAAATCCTCACTATAATGAAGATAATAAACATATCCATCACTCTCAAAAGTTGCCTTATGACTCTTTATAATACAAGCTCTCCCAATCTTCCATGTTTTCTCCCTCTCCAGGTAACCACTGACCTCCTTTCTGTTCTGTACAGTGGTTTGCATTTCTTAGAATTTCCTATAAATGGAATTAAACATAACTTACTATTTTAGCCCAAGATTGTCAAACTGATATGTATTAGGGATAAAGATATTACAGATGGAGGTTGCTTTTGGTGGTCAGGTGAGGCTTCACTGAGAATGGGATAATCAAGTAAGTACCTGGAATAGTGAGGGATTGTGCTATTTATATATCAATAGGAAAAATGGTGTGGACAGAGGCATAGGAAATGCAAACACTCTGAGACAGGAATACGCTTTATTTGTTCTTGGAGCAGCAAGGGGGCCAGTATAGTTGTAACAAAGTGAATAATGTGGAGGACAGTGTGAGATAAAATCAGAGCGATAATATAATGTCTTAATTTTCTAAGACTGCTATAATGAAGTACCAAAAACTGGGTGCCTTAAATAACAGAAATTTACTGTCTCACAGTTCTGGAGACTAGACATCCAAGATTAAGGTGTCAGAAAAGTTGGTTCCTCCTGAGAGCTATGAAGAAAGGATTTATTCTGTACGCCAGTGACCTAGCTTGTGGTCATTTTCTAGCAACGCTTCATATTCCTTGGTTTGTGGAAGCATCACCTCAATCTCTGCTTTCATCTACAAATGGCATTATCCCTTGTTTGTGTGTATGTATATTTGTATATGCGTGAGTATCTGTGTCAAATGTCCCCTTCTTCTAAGGATATCAGTCATATTGAATTAAGGGCCCACCCTACTCCACTATGACTTCATCCAAAGTTAACTAATTATATCTGCAATGTCCCTATTTCCAAATAAGATCACATTCTGAGGTAATAAGGGCTAGGACTTCAAGATATGAGCTTTGTGGGGACACAATTCAACCCACAATAATAATTGGATCCATAAAATGGTGTAAACATTACGAGAAAAAATGATGCTAAAACTAAACAAATTATTTCAGAAAGGAGAGAAGGAAGCAACAGTTTTCTGTTCATTTTATGGGGACATCATAAGCCTAATACCAAAATCAGACAAAGATATTACCAAGAAGGAAAATGAACCATGAACACACCCAGAAAGATCCTTAAATAAATCTTATAAAATAGAATCCTTTAATAGAATATATTATAGAAAGGATATCATATCATAAACAAGTTGAGTTTCTTCCAGGAATACAAATTTGGTTTGACATTAACAAATAAATCACGGTATCTATCAAAATAATAGAGAAAAGGAGAAGAATATGAACATCTCAATAAACCAAGTAAAACTTTGATAAAATTGAGCAAACTGTCATAAACATTGAAACTAAAGTAAGGATTGACTGGAATTTCTTCACTCTGATAATGGGCACTACGAAAAGCCTAAAGATGCTTAATAGTGAGACATTGAAATATACTTAGTAGTGAGGCATTGCCACTTGCAAGATCAGAAATAGGGCTGAGATGCACACTTGTGCATTTCTAGACATCTGTGTAGAGGAAGTCTAGGCCAATGCAATAGAGCAAGAAAAATAAATAAAATGCATAATGATTTGAAGGAAAGAAGCAAAGCTTGCATACACATAAGGTCTTATAGGGGCTGGCCCTATGGCGTAGTAGATAAGTTCCACGTGCTCCGCTTCAGTGGCCTGGGTTCACAGATTTGGATCCTTGGTGCAGACCTACCCACTTGTTAGCCATGCTATAGTGGCAACCCACATATAAAAAGTGGAGGAAGACTGGCACAGATGTTAGCTCATGGTTAATGTTGCTCAGCAAAAAAAAAAAAAAAAAAAAAAAAAAAAAAAAAAGAATGTTTAAAAAAACGCCTTGTATGTGACAATTTAGAGCAAATTTGTTCATAATATTCCCAATCTGTAAATCACTTAAATGTCCACCAACAGGAGAATAGTAGGCAAATTGCAGCATATTCATATAATGGAATACTATCAAGCAATGAAAAAAGATTAAACAGCAAAAAGATTAAGCATTCAAATTATTTTACCATAAGAGAAGATGGCTTACACCCTGGAATAAAGATTATCCTAAAAATGTGTGGGAATAGTCTGTGATATTATCTTCCAAAAACATTAATGAAAGACACCAAAAATACCACCTAAGATGTAAATTTTGGGCGAATTATTTCATATGGGTTTAAGTTAAATTTAATCAAATAAATCATTGTTATATTTATTATTTTAAAAGATTTTAAAAAGCTACTCTGTGGCACGTTTTTCACATCTTTGCCCGACAGGTCTGAATCTTGAACGTGATTCTGGTTACATCAGTTTTTTTGAGTGACCTCAGCAAACCCATAGACGGTACACAGGTTAGCCTCCCAATTCCCTGTGAAGTGGTTTGGTGGTAGGCAAAGTATTCTGTTGTTTGAGTGATGTAAAATAATGTACCTAAAGAAATGATGACTTCTGAAAAAAACCTAGCATTTCTCCTTCAGAGAAACACACATACGCACAGGAAAAATAATTGAAAAATTTAAGAATAAAATAGTTAAATAATATCTCCTGAATGGAATATAGGAGGAAAATGTGATTATATCTTCACATGATCTTGTTCTAATATTAAGAGTCTTCCATTTCCAAAAGAAGAAAAGGAAATGAAGATAAATGCCTCACCAGTCCAGTGTATGCTCATGGAAGTTTTCTTCGCAAATGTTCAAGTCTTTCAAGGTTTCACTATTTTCCTCTTTTTTCTCTGTCTCTCTGTATTTGTCTCTCTGTCTCTGTCTCTCTCTCTCTCACACACACACACACACTCCATTGAGGATATCTTCTAACTTTCTCGTGTCCACACATTTTTCTTTATATCACTCTAACAATTCTTTTCATTTTCTTTTTGACAAGGAGAAAAATTAGTAGCTTACTATCTTTCTTCTTGACAGTTACCTGACTTCTAGAAGTCCAACAGCTGTTAAACCATGGCTTTGCTCTGATTATTTCATGCCTTGTGATCACTCTTTATTCCACTTAAATTTGTGGACAGCAAGTTTTCCGGAGTCTCAGTAATTTGTTGGTATGAATTGAAAGATATCCCCTGCTTTGTGTGTTCTAATGAGCCCAGTGGTTCATTCTGAATGTCTGCGTCTGGTGAAGATAATGAGCCTGGCAAGTCTGTTAGTCACAGACAGGTCTGCAGTGAAGGGTGCAATGAGCCTCAAGTTTAAAATAGATCCTTCTATTTGAAACAAATAGGGTTTCAAATGCTAGTACCAGACTTTTTTTTTTTTTTTGCATCATTTGACATTTTAAAACTATATAGAGAATTCAGAAATATTATATTTTTGTTTTTTTAAATATTTTTTGTCTCTCTGCTTCAGAAAAGCAAAACAAAACCAACAATGTGTATCACCCTATGAAATGAAGAATGTTAGCCCCAGAACCTTCCAAAAAGGTCAGTGTTTGTTTTTGGCTTTTTGCTGAGGAAGATTCGCCTTGAGCTAACATCCATGCCAGTCTTCCTCTGTTTTGTAGTATGTGGGCTGCCAGCTCTGTCATGCTAACAGAGCCGTGTTGGTCCGCACCCAGGAACTGAACCTGGGCCACCAAAGTGGAGTGCATGGGACTTAAGCACTCAGGCCACTGTCGCTGGCTGTCAGTGTTTGCTGTAAAGAGAGTCTGTGGAGAATTTTCTTAGTTGCAGTCAGAGGTTAGAAATCCAAATAGCTAAGCAGTGAGCAATACTGAATTTTCCAAGATTCTATTGAAATATCTTCTAAATACATGATGGTTTTTAAAATTTATTTGAGTGCAAAAAAATAAGATTTTAGGTATTGTTCTTCTGAACAGAGCATTGTTCTAGTTTTTGTGTGGTTTTTAATGTCCTGAAAAATCCTTAGCTTGGTGAGACTAAAATTCATCTCTGGTTAGATTCTAATTATGTTTCAGATAATAATTTACATTTTTTTCTAAAGTTAGTCTGTAATATTTGGACTATTAATCTAGGTAACTGTTATATTAAATATATTATTTTCAATCCAGATCAAAATTACCCATCACCTATTGAGATTTAATATTATAGATTTTTGTGTGAGGAAGATTGTCACTGAGCCAACATCTGTGCCCATCTTCCTCTATTTTATGTGGGACTCTGCCTCAGCATAGCTTGATGAGCAGTGCTAGGTCCACACCTGGGATCTGAATCTGTGCACCCCAGGCCGCTGAAGTGAAGTGTGCAAACTTGACCCCTTAGGATTTTTAAAATAATCTCAATGTTAATTTTATTTCATGGCTGGTGAAATACTAAATTACTTTGTTCCTGAATTGGATATTTTACTCTAACCATACTTTTAAATATTTCTTTCCTTTCTAATGACTGATTAACAACAAAATTTAACACATTTGAAATTCAGTTTTGTATATGAGGACAAAGCTGTTCAGGAAACTGGTGAAAAGTCTTTCACTCAGCTATTTTTTAATGCCATCCATCCAAGTTTATTTTTTTCAATTGCTTCACTTGTTTGCATTGTGACAGTATAGTTCATTTTCTTATCCAGCAATGTTTAAGCATACAAAACATTTTCTAATAGGTAACTACTATAATTAAAAATGCATGCCTGTGGGGCCGGCCCCACAGCCTAGTGGTTAAAATTCTGTGCACTCTGCCTCAACAGCCTGGGTTCGCAGGTTTGGATGCTGGGTGCGGACCTGCTCCACTCGTCAGCCATGCTGTGGAAGTATCCCACATACAAAATAGAGGAGCAAAAAACAGAGGAAGATTGGCAACAGAAATTAACTCAGGGCGAATCTTCCTCACCAAAAAAAAGAAAAAAGAAAGAAAGAAAGCATATCTGTAATATATAAAACAAAATACATTTCAGAATTTTGAGGAAGATTAGCCCTGAGCTAACATCTGCTGCCAATCCTCCTCTTTTTGCTGAGGAAGACTGGCCCTGAGCTAACATCTGTGCCCATCTTCCTCTCCTTTATATGGGGGATGCCTGACACAGCATGGCTTGATAAGCGGTTCATAGGTCTGCGCCCAGGACCTGAACCGGCGAACCCTGGGCTGCTGAAGCAGAGCCCTCGAACTTAGCTGCTACGTCACTGGACCGGCCTTGTTTGATTTAATTTTAGTATTTTGCTGTTGTTGCTTTCTTCTTAATTTTGATTTGTTGTGTACTGGTCAACATGGTTTATTCTGAGATTAACTCAGAAGGACCCAATGTTGGACAGGATAAAAATCAAAGAGTATTCAGTGTTTCTAATTTGGTGAGAATGGAATGTCTCTGATAGTGAAATTAGTTTTGAGGGGCCTCTAGGGTGCTGTTTAGTGACACAATGAGGTAGTTCATGGAGTTTCCAGAGGGGCCTAATTCATAACCAGGGAACAGTTTAGGAATAGGAAGCATCTGAATGAAGAGGCCATTTATACTTCGTTCACTCACCCTGAAGGAATTTCTATGGGGCATATAATATTTCATGTAACTTTTCTGCCCAATATTTTCCAAATGGTGAGAAAATTGCCTCTGAAAATTGGAGTATAATTTGTATTGCAGGTTTTCTATCAACTGTAACAGTGAAACTCATGAAATACATAGGGTTTTTTTAAGACTTACCTAAGCGTTAGGTGAATGTAGAATAAGCTTCCCTCCCTTTATTTTCTTTGAATGTTATTAATCAGTGAATCTTCAGGTAAAATTTGAGAGGCTTCCTCATTCTGAGAAGTTAGCTATTAAGTTAGATACAGCTTGATATGCTTCAAAGCATCTTGACATTCTCCTATGAAAGTAATAAGGCAAACCCAAATATATTGGAATACAATTACTTAAAGTAATTATCACTTTGTTAAAGAGGACACATTATTATATTGTCAGATTTAAATTATATTAAAAAGGGAAATATTTTATAACCGAACTTGCCTAACGTAATCATAATTGTCATGGAGCATTGTTTTGAGTGATAATGAATAAATAATAGACAATATGTACCATTTATCAAATGCACTATAAGGTGCTTCGCATATATTGTCTCTAATTATCCTAATAAGTTAATGCTAATAAAAAGATTCATTTGTGCTCAAGTGTATACAAATGGCAGAGATATTACACAGGAGTCTACACGAATATATCCGTATCCTTTTCCTTGTCTCGGGTTGATGAATGTAAGCTAAGGTTTAAATCAACATACATTTCTGCTTATAATTAATAACAATATATTTTTCAAGTTTTAAACAATTTTTTATTGAAACTTACATTTCAAACATTTTTAGCAGTTGACTTTGAGCAGATAGATAACATAATTAGATGACCAATTCATCTAGTCTTTATGAATACTATATGTGATCAATTCAGTTTAAGCCTCTACATAAACATCTGTTCAAAGATCTTTATTGCTTCCTAAGTTCTGTGGCAGTAATTTCCTTAATTTTACTCACGCCCTTCAAAAGAAAGTTGAAATTTACGTATCTTCTTGCATATTTTAAATCGATCAATTATTTTCATCATACTTAAATAAAAAATAACACATTTTGATGTTATAATGAATCAAAATAAAGAGTTACATCAACTTTCAAAGATATCTAATGGACTATAAATACCATAGAAAATTGGTTCCCATCATTACTCTTTTAAAAAAATCCATGATCTGATTAAAATAAATTTTATATTGTTCCTTTTATGCTTTGAACTCATATTCAGGTTATATTCATCCCACAAAATTTTATTAAACCATATTTTTATTCTAGAAACTTATTACTGATATTTTGAACTTGTTTATAACAAAAATATGAAAATAAACTAAATTTAAAAAAATTATTTTCTGCAACTACAAGGCTTAGTGCTGATAATTTTTTTCTGGATTCATATATTGCCACAATTATTATTATTAGTGCATAATTCAATAAAATGTAAATACTGTATAATTTGACAATCACTAAACAAAAATGCAAAGTTATATCTGAAGTATTTTTCTTAATGAGATGACTGAGATTGTTTCAATATGTTTTGCTTTTTAATCACTGCATGTTATTTGTGGAATAAATAAATTATGGCTAATATGAGACAATGTTTGGTAACAATTCAATTCCTAATTTTTTAATTATTGAAGATGTTAACCCTATGAAAATACTGTTCACAAAGTCAGTCAATAGGAATTGTAGGAAATTTTCATAATAACATGTCAATTTTTAAAACTCATTCTAGGTTATATGCTGAATATAATATAAATGTCATTTTAATTTCTACTTACAGACAGTAGAAAGAAAATAGTTTGAAGCTACCTGCTTTAGGAAACTGTGACACTGAGAAAAATACTCCTAAAGTTCACCAATATAAACAAACGTTTACTATTTATCCTTGTTATTTTTCTCACTTAGAGGGACCTTTTAAACCTGATCGATTAAAAAAGAGTTACAAAAAATGGGAACAATATGAATTCTATTATGCCTTTGTCTATATAGAATTTTATACAATACTTTTGTCACTGTTTTAATTGTTTTCGTCAAAAATATGGAACTACACATATATATCATCAATTTTATGAAAAATGGTCAGCATATAGCCGATTTGGTTAAGAGAGTCTATAGGGTCATACCAAATCAGTCAAAAAAGAGATAATATCGGACCTAATTTTTAGGTTAAAAAATACACCATATAGCATACTCTATAAGAAACATATCTGAAATCTAATTCTAAGAAGGATAGATCGGGAAGTTATGTAAGCTCACTGCTGGCTTGTTATCCGGGCTCAATCATAGGCAGACTCACCATTTCCTAGGAATCCTTTTGCTTTGCTCTCTTGGTGCTCTCCCTTCAAGTGCTGTGGTGGGGGAAGAAAAGCCTTTAAAGCAAATTTCCCAGAATTATCTCTTTGCTTGATGCCTGGAAGATTTTTATACCCAAAAGCAATACATCAAAGTAAGATTCTGGAGAGCTGAAAGTATGCCTTTCTTTTGTAAAGTGAGAGAAGAGCAATTGTAAAGGCAGATGAAAATGGAAATCCTATGGGAAGCTAAGGATGTGAAAATTAGTTCTCTGCAAACCTCTGGGGAAGTTTCCATGTACTCCAGTGGTACTGTATCTCAATTTGAATGCTACTGATATATGAGAAAAAGTTGTTTCTTAACAAATATATTCAATAACCTCCATAATCTAATCCCCAATTACTTAAAAAAAAAAACGTTTATTGTAGGGGCCAGCATAGTGGCACAGCGGTTAAGTTTGCACGTCCCACTTTGAGGCCTAGGGTTCACCAGTTCCGATCCTGGGTGCAGACATGACACCGCTTGTTGAGCCATGCTGTGGCAGGCGTCCCACATATAAAGTAGAGGAAGACGGGCACGGATGTTAGCTCAGGGCCAGTCTTCCTCAGCAAAAAGAGGAGGATTGGCAGCAGATGTTAGCTCAGAGCTAACCTTCCTCAAAAAAATAAAATAAAATAAAATGTTTATTATAAAATAGACATAACATAAATTGACCATTTAAGCATTTTTAAGTGAACAATTCAGACGTTAAGTACATTCACATGGTTGTGCAGCCATCCCACTATCCATCTTCAGAACTTTGTCATCACCCCAAACTGAAACTGTATCCATTAAGCAGTAACTTCCCATTACTGCCTTCCCTCAAACCCTGGTAACCACTCTTCTTCCCTTCTCTATGAATTTGCCTATTCTGGGGACCTGACGTGAGTGGCAGTTCACGTTTGTCCTTTTTCATTTGGCTTATTTCACTCAGCATAATCTTTTCAAGGTTCACCCTTGTTGTAGCATTTATCAGTATTTCATTCTTAAGACTGAATAATATTCCATTGTGTGTATATACCACATTTCTTTTATCTATTCATCTGTTGATAGACATTTGGATTATTTCTATCTTTTGGGCATTGTAAATAATACGGCTATGAACTTTGACCTACAAATCCAAATTGCTTTCTGAATTCTTTCTTCCAGTACACCCCACACAAAACTTGTCTATCTATGTCTGTGCTGTCATTCTCACTTGCCAAATATGCAACTTTCTTCCTTTATTCATATGCTTCCCAACTAAATATTTCTCTCATTTCTCTCCACTTATATTATTTTTGTTGTTGTTATATATCTTCCATATCTTACTTTAATTGAACAACCATATAAACAGAAATATGTGAGATTTAAGGGGAGGGGTCATATATATTTTCCATATCACATATCTTATATTTTATCTTTTATATGTAGTGTATTTTACTTTATCCTCCTCAATATCTAGGATAGTTTAACAAACGGTTAAGTAATTTAGGAGTGATTTTTGTTAAATTTGGAAGATAGAAGGAGTTATATCTGAAAAATATCAGGCAGGCTCTAGGAGAATTTATGAAAGCTAAGACTGATAATATTGTTCATTATGCTTTTTCCCCCCTGGTTAGTTTCACACAGCTTCTCCAATAATGCGTTCCTGTAAGGCGCAGCTTTCTGCAGCGTTTGCTATGCCCTCACCCTACTCCAATGCTTTCTCCAGCTCTCTACTCCAGCAATGTCAGCGGTGCAACTGGGTGACCAAGGCAGCATGGATATGTGCCCCAGCTCCGGTCACTGCTCTCAGCACCACCTCTCTAGTCCAAGGTCTGTTTACCCAAAAGCGGCCCTGTGAGGCTGGTGGTTTAACAAGTGTAGTCCTAACCTTCTATTGGGCAGCCTATCCTGGCCTCCCTGGTTGGAGCCATACACAAAAGAGCACTGGATTCTTACACAAAGCAACTTCTCCAGCAACCAGGGCCAGCAGCATCCAGGGCCCAGCAACTTCCCAGCACCTAGTGAGTTCTGAGGCTCAGCACCTTCTGATGGATGGTCTCCCTTGGCACCTGAGAGGGTAGATTTCCAGCAAGTCATACCAGCTAGGCCCTTAAGAGACTTCCTACCCAGTGAGTCAACATGGTGCCATTTCCAATGAGGTCTGGATCTTGAACCCTATCAGCTTTAGAGAAAGCAGTTGCCCCTTATATTGACTATTACTGTATTCTTTAGAATTTTCTTTAATTCTCATTAGCCAATTCCTTATTACACTACTCCTCTGTCAATAATTCTTTATATTACACTTTTCCCTGTTCAAATCATTGTGTGATGTCTGTCCTCTGATTGAACTGGACTAATACACTCCTACTATATTTTAAATTTGCTAAATTGTGCAATCTTAAACACATCTTTCAGAAATAAATACCTAGTAAAAATACTTACTGAATGCATGAGAGATAAGAAGTTAAAATTAAATGTTTTAGTTCTGGGTAACCAAAGTTAGGGGACCATAGGCCCACTCTCTGCCATATTTTTAATCAGCAATATGATTTTTGGACAGTATACTTAATTTCTGTGGGCCTCACTCCCTCATACATAAAAGGAAGAAAATAAGGCTAGTTGATATCTAAGTTCTATTTCACTCCTAAAATGCTGATTGTGAATCATAATAATTTCACAAGTTTATCATTTAACCCACTCCTTCACTGGCATTATGGAAAAATATTTTTTTAACTACAGTATCCTTCATTCTGGATGTAGAATATTAACTCGGGCACATTTTTAACTTTTGAGTAGTTAAACAACCATGAATCTTATAGTGTTATTTAGCTTAATATTTAGTTTGAAACCTATAACTCTAAACAATTATTTTAAGCAAACATCTTATATTAAAAATTGTGTTGAGGATGAAGGGATAGTGGGATATTATGTGTAACTTTTAAAAAATTGTTAGAGGCCTTAACTAGGTTCAGAATACTAATTTATAACGGTAGCTATGTGTCAGGGGAGAATATTCTATTTTTATCTTGAAGGAAGTGCTCATTCCCCTAAATATGTCTGCCTTATAAGACGAGATCTATACATATCTGTCTCCATTTTTATCCCCAACCTACCCAGCTGTTCCATCTAGCCTGCCTTAGGGATAAGGCATATACATAGAACTTCGGTTATTAATATATATACAAATTTTAAAAACCTCTTGTTTCCTACAAGATACTCAGTTTGTGAAGAAAAGAAAAAGAACTAATAAACCAGAAGAACAAATGTAAATTATTCAACCAAATTCAGCTTATATCTAAGAAATTTCATATGCATAGGTCACTATATTGTAGCCCATATACTTTAACTAAAACTTTAACTGCTTCTTATGGCCTACCCCCCCACTCCAAATTTTAAAAGTTGGCCATGTCTCCTTACATAAAACATAGGCTAAGACAGATTTTGATTATTTTGCAGACAAGGACACTAATATACACATACACATACAGGCACAGCATATATCTTCAGGAGTATTTTCTAAAGTTTTCTAAAAATCAAATCTCTTTTGTTCTTACTTTCTTTTCCAGCAAATAATCCCACAGAATCCTGGTGCTGTGAGGTTCAGAAGAATGCTAATTCCAGCAGCTTGAAGGCACAGATACGGCCCTTGGTCAGTCCAGCACCTCAGTCTCGATCATGAATTTTGCACGAATTTAATAACTCTACAAAATTAGAACAGCTTCCCAGATTGAATAAAAAATGTCCCAGAGAATTCTTTCCTTCATTTATTTGATTAATAAATCATTCACTTATTGACAATTTCTTAGAAGATTGTATTCCAGTATTATGGGATTCAAAATGGATAAATAATATAAATACATAGCATCTATCTCAGGAAAGCATATATTCTAGGAGCATCCACAAGCCTGAAATTAATAAATACTATAGAATCTTGTCATCCCCACCATAAAGACATATGCAGACTGCAGCGGTAGCATTTGACAGAGATTGATCAACTCTACCTGTAAAAGGACATAGGCAAGAGGGAGTCAGGACCTTGTGTAGATATATTGACTTTTATTTTTTAAGAAATAGTCATTGAGGGGTTTTAATCAGGGAAGGAAAATGATCTGATGTTCATTAAAAAAAAAAATGTCTGGGAGTGATGTAGAGAATATATGGGAAGTGGCAAGATTTGACGAAGGAAGATCTTTTAGGAGATGATAGCAATGGTGCAAAACAAAGATAATGAGGGGGCCAGCCTGGTGGCATAATGGTTAAGTTTGGGCACTCCACTTTGGAGGCCTGGGGTTTGCGGGTTTGGATCCTAGGTGCAGATCTACACACAAGGCTCATCAAGCTATGCTGTGGTGGTATCTCACATACAAAATAGGGGAAGATTGGCACAGATGTTAGCTCAAGGCCAATCTTCCTCACCAAAACAAAAGAAAGAAAGAAAAAGATAATGAGGAACTAAATTTAGCAATAGCAAAGAGAATTAGAAAGAAAAAATAGGCCAGCTTGGAAAAATGTTAACATGGTAAAATTTATATAGCCACATGACCCATTCAACTGGAAATGGTTTGGAAAAAAAAGAGGTTTGAAGGATGACTTTCAGGTTTCTGGCTCCCCTGGTATCACCACGGAGAAGGATAAAATTAATTAGATTTGTCAAGGAAAAAAGATTGCCTTTCGCAGTTTGAATGTGCCTTAAATGTTAATTTTTAGTGTTCATTGGCCTGTGAAAAGTCCAAATGCATGTTTTTCCTGAATCAAGGCAAAGCACTGAAATCAATAAAAACCCTTCAGGGTTGTGTTAGAGAAGAGAGTATGTAAATGTTTTAAAAACTCTAAGTGGACATCCACATAGTTTTTTTAACATTTATAGCTAAATTTGGAAGAGTAACTGCTTTAACATTTATTTGTGACACATACAAAAAAGAAATTTATCTTTGTGCATAGTGGTATTTTATCACTGAGTGTATACTTAGTTTCACTTACTCTAGCAGAAACTAAGTATGTTTTATTCTGGGCATTGATGTCCATATTTTGCCCCAGTAACAGAACAATATTTGAGAAATAATACAATATGATGAAGAAAATATATACATCTTCTTATAAAACTAAAGAAACTCCAGAAATCTCACATACCATAAAACCTATTTAAGTCTTTCTCTGTTGTGTGAATGGCATATAAAAAGAATTTTTCTTTCCCAAAATTGATTCCAGATATTATGTCATATATTTTTAAAAATGAAATGAAAGCATGGTCAGTTGTGGAGCAGATCACCTACAGAACTGGTTGCTTAAAATAAAAGCAGTTTTGTTTATTTTTAAGAAAAGAATAAGATGCGAAATCTGAGATGGTAAAGATACATTGTATCTTTGTAAAAGCAGGGTAATGTGATTCATATTTTAATGCCGCTTGAGGAAAAGTAAAATTAACTTAGCCCTGTTGTTCCTAATATAAATTAAAAAGTGAAAAAAAAGTTTATAGGCCAAGATCAAATAGATAGCCATTCTCTATATTTTGCACTTATAAACATGAAAATATTGGAAGATAGTAATTAACAGATGAATTGTTTACATTTTTAAAGCATTTTAAAAAATGTATGTGCCCTTTTGAAATATTATTTCATCGAAACCTGGCATCAAATAACAGATACAGCTCAAAGTTATGACTTCCAGCACATCTACAGAGGGGCAAGGCCAGTGCCAAAAACAGGGATCCGATTCCTGTACCTATCCTGGATCCACTGCAGCAGAGAGTGGCCCAATTCCAATATTTCTCAGTTGTCTTTACTTGATAGACTGCCACACCAGTGGCAACACTCGGCCCCTGATTCCAGGAGATTCCCAAAAGTTACAAACTTGCCTCCTTTCAGCTGCTCTGGTTGACTCTTTAATCTCTTTTGCTCCATATTCTCAGCTGTTCTGCAATAGCTGCTTTCCATTTACTCTCCCTTCCTTAGCCCGTTGCAGAAAGGGCTTTTCCAGCATTTGCCTCTGTCTGTACAGACTGTTCTCGGTTCACCTTGAAAAAAAAAAAAGATAGGTGAAAAAAATCAAGAACAAATTTTGAAAACTAAAGATTTAGAGATATATTACAAAAAGATTTAGGATTCATTTTACCTTAAATAAAATAGACAATTATGATCAATTGTCTTCTCTTTCTTTGATTTTAATTGAATTTTAATGTATTTTTATCACTAGAGAGTGTTTTTTCTAAAACAGCTATTGCTTTGCATTACCCCTGGGGTGGTCCTATTGTTAAGTATGTCTTATGCTGATTTTTCCAAGAAAAATCAATCACAGGGATCCTATGTTCCAGAAACAACTTAAAAAAAACAAGATGATATATAGATGTGGCTGTTTTCCAGTGAATTTGACAAACTTATTGTTGAACCCTGATTCTCCAAAATATTACCACAATAACTTGTTCATAAGACAAAGCTGAGTTTATTCTCTTGGTTAGAGTGAGCACCACCTTGACAGTCTCAGTAGTTTGGAGGGTAGAGAGCAAGGTCATGTTTGTGAGGTTTTAAAGTCTGATTTAAGGTGGGTCTTTCAATGTAGGCCTTGATTAGGACTGGATAAGGATAGTGCTAAAAGAGTTTAGGGTTGGTGGACACAGCAAGGAGAGGATTTTGAAGTGAGAGGTTTGAAAACTTTTGTCCTTTAACTTGTTTTATAGTTGATGGAGCTTTCAGAAATTTCCTAACATGATCTTTTATCTTTCTCAACAGGAATTTCCAGGAATAGTAATGAAAGCCATGAAATAGTAAAGTCATGCAAATGTAGACATGTCTGTGCACATAGATGGGTGTGGTTCTCACTATGTACTCAAATTAGATAATTCCTTCCTGAAAAATTTCTTTCTGTTTGGAATCAATGCCTTTGTCTATATTTATAAAATTAGTGAATGACTGGAAAACCTCTAGCACGTTTTGGCACTCTCAAGATTCTTGTAGGTTAATGATATTCACATCTTAATACTATCCAGATCATTACGTGCTTTGCACTGCACCGAGGGCCGGGGAGGCAGTAACAATGTGTGTGTGTGTTATCATGGCCGTAGAAAAGAGGAAGGTACAACTGGAAAATGTAATGTCTGTCAGCTGGTGCCTCTAATAATTTGTATATATATTTGGGCCATATATTTTGTTATTCATCAACAATATTCTTAAAGCTCACTTTGTAGATGCATCGTAGGTGCTCAATAAATTTAATTAAATAAATGGATTCAGTTTACTCAACTAAGCCATCAGCTCTGCTTCTAATTATCTGGAAAATCTTGGGCAAGTTATATCACTTCAATTTCCTCATCTGTAAAAATATTAGTAAAAATAATAAATAATAAAACCAAAATCTTAGTTATAGCTAGCATATAAGCCCTGAATATATGTTAGCTATTACCATTTTTAAAACTATTTTTTAAAATTTCTGTAGAACATGAAGATTATCAGTCCTTAATATTGTTCTTCTGTTACATATTACCTGACAAAAATTAATGATGCTGATTGTTCCCAAAAGTTGCTCTTCCTTTTCTTGGTGGTTCTAGAAGTTGCTTATATCAAAGCTATGGTTTATTTACAGTTTTCTTCTAGTAAAATTTAGAATCCTCTTGTTCTGATGAAACATTTTATGTTCAAGTGATATTTTATATGTCAAGTGAATAGTTCTCTAACTAGATAATAAAATAAATTAGATGTGATTTATATTTTTCTGGTTTGGATACTTATAAATTAAAGTTGGTTTAACTTCAGGTTACATTGTAGAGTGTTGTAAGGTTGATAGAACCTAAAATTAAAGGGTTCAGTAAAGGTCAGTGTTTTTATAAAAGAACGCAATCTTCAATTAACTTGCAGTTTGCATTAAATAAATCTTACCATTTGTCAAGGTTTTGCTTAAAGTATAGTAATTATCACAATTATTGTAATAGTCAAAATGATAATAATAGCAAGAATATGCTACCTATATGTTACTTCGAGCCATGCATGCCTCTAAAATCTAGAAGCATTCATCTTGAATTCCCTAATCCTATAACCTAGATGATACAAATATGTCCCTAAGATTATCGTTAATTCCTGAGATAATATATTTTTTGGTTCCATCTGCTTCTAGACTCATGTATGTTGTTCCTTTACCCATAGATCCAGATATGAAACTCGGTCTCTTTATTGATTTCCAACAAAACACACACACACACACACAAACACACACACAGAAAACAAACAAGCAAACAAACTAACAACAGCAATATAAAACCCTTCTTAAAGGATAAATGTTTTAAAAAGAAAAACAAATGACTTTTATACTCTCATATGAATATAAAATGAATACATATCAAATACTTTATCTAATTTAATAATTAGTGAAAGAACCAGAAAGATGTTACAACGTGTTCAAAAGCAAATTCAAAGAACCCCATAGATAGACAATTAAGAAGTACTGGAATGAATTTACAAACAGATGTAAGGCAGGTGTATCCACAGACAAAACCCAATTGCATTTCACGGGGCATAATTCATTTGCATTTCTATGAATCAGAATCATTCGCCTTATTATCGATTTTTTATATTTTATAGAGTTTTAAAATAGCTCAAAGACAATTAAAGGCTTAGATAGCCTTGAAGAGCTAGAGAGGAAACTCACTTATTTCAAAGTCTTTCACAATTTTTCCTTACAGTATCTATTCTTCCCTTCTTTGATATTAATAATCTCAAATGTCATTGTTTATCTCAAAAATATCTGCTCCAATAGGTTTGGTATGATTATTTACCTAAATTCAACAAGTACTAATTAATCTTGTAAGCATGCTTGAGTTTACTTTACAAATCTAGAGCCTTTTAGTATTGGACAAATATTGTATCTACATAATTCACATTTTTGGAAGTCTGGAAGTTTGCATAAGGAATCTGTGATTGGACTTTAAAAAACCCTCTATTATTTGGTATCCCAAGGCTTTTGAAAATCATTTTGAAGAAATACTTTGTAGTATTTCACCTGCAGTACCTGTAAATGTGAGTGCATTCCCACATGTGCCAGGGTTCCAGCCTTACCACGAATGTCCTTCTTGACTACCTGTCACCTGGGACCGTATAGGACTGACACCAGCCTCATTTTTCTGGCAGAGCTTTGTAGACATTGGATCCATGAATAAAGTAGCCTTACTTCCTTAAAAGTCGCTGGTCATACCTGATTCAATGCAAGTTATCCTCAAAGTTGGAACGCCAGGGAAGGCCTTGGTCGCATAGTCAATTTGTTCAATTACATCCTGGCAAAAGGAGTACAGCTTCTTTCTAAGTCTTTGGAAATAAATATATTGTCATAAAAAAAGTAAGGAGGCTTAGTAAGAGTTTCAGATCAGCAGAGGTCAATGAAAATTTGATATCATTTAAAAATACTTCATTTCATTTTACAAACACAGAGTTTAGTAAATTATTTTGGGTTAGACAACTTGAGAAAAAGAGAAAGAGTTTCCTTGTATATCCGTGAACTAGAAAATTGACGCGAATCAGATGTATGCAATACATAAAAACACAATAAACTTTTCCTCATCAGTTCCTTCAGGCCTATGTAATTAATTCTTACTCTGCTGGATTTTAGATAAGCAGTCTTGGAAATCTGTCTGCTTCTTAACTAGCAAGAACCCTGGAAATCCAGACTCAGTCTGCTGTTACAGCCTGAATGTTTCTATACATGACAGCTCAGAAGCCATGATTTTCATAGAAGAAAAATATGGAGATATATATTTTATATGCCATAAATACCAAGCAAAGAGATTCCGTAAGTCTAGAGCAGGGCCTAAACATCTATATTATTATAAAACTCCATGGGTAAGTCTAATGTGAGTCCCTAGAAAGGAGCTAGTGGCCTAGATGCTACTGGATTCAAATAAAAGAATTAAGCTTTTGACAAATTAAACATTTCTAATATAACAAATTATAAGTGATAACTCTTTCTTTTCTCTAATATCACCAAGAAAAGGAGCACTGGGACTCTGATAAATGTAAGAAAACTCAACAGAAATATTTCATAAAAATTTTGATTACTGTTTCTCTTAGGTTAAAGCATACGGTGATCAGAGTGAGGCATTAACCACCTCCAAAGATTTCTTATAAAGTGTTTTCTTTTATGGAACATCTCCTTTTAGGAGTTTTTTAAAAAGATAGAAGAAATAATTGTGATTTTCCAGGGTCTTGTGAGGGGAAAACTCAAAGATGGTTTTATCAGTAAATGATATTGTGAAAGTTTTCTCTCTTTTTCCTCTATACTTCAGGTTCCATGGAGAAAGACAAAAGACAAAAGTTGTCAGAGGAGATTTAGACATTTGATTTAAACAGGATCATGGGCATCTAAGAAGAAATGATTGATTACCTATGGAAGCAAAGTGGGGAAAGAAAAAACATTTAAAAATAAACAAAGAAGTTAAAATAGTTGTAAAGAACCTTATTTCTTTTATAGAGGAGGAAGATATACTTATTTTTGGTTCTTAAAGAATCAAGGATATAATAAAGTCAACATACAGCACAAAAAATATTCTAGCAGAATACAAAATCTCTGTTACCTAGACAGATTACACGGGTTTTTAAAAAAAGTAATATTTCATATTATAGTGAAAAGCATTAATCAGTAAACCAAGTAAACAAGCCCATCAAAATTCAGGAAGCTACTAAGGTTTTAACACATTTCATAGTTTTCTTTTCAGACCCTGTATTGTATACTTAGGCAAATGAATTCACTTTCCATATTTTACCCTTTATAGAGTTCTTTCATATTCTAGAAAAAACTGCTACGTTTTCTTTAGGACAGATCACAGTGGGTCTTTGTGGTCAAAACTAATTTCATACCAATATTAGGGTGTTATTTCTGCTACGCTGTGATGCACTTATCACTGCTATCTTAAAATTAATCAATAAATATTTAAAAATTTTGTTTTAATTTTCAATACGATGAATATAAACCATATATTTATAACATACATAAGCTCTTGGTGTCATCAATAAGTACAAAGAGTGTAAAAGAGTCTAGAGACTAAAAATTTCAAGAACCACTGCATTAGGACAAAATTACTCTTTATCTTGAAAAACGAAAGCATGTACAGTTATATTTCTCTGTCATTATTGTTTCTATTATAGTCGCAACCACTTGTATTAATTATAACTTTTAACCCAAGTAATATCTTCTATTTCGTAGAGAAAAAAGTGGGAGGTAGATAATTGAGAAGTCACACATGAGCATTTTAGCACACTAGTGGAGCTCATTAATATATACAATACAACTGTCCACAGTCACACATATCCCTTACACAACTCTCAAAATGACAAATTGAACACATTCATTATCACAATACAAAGTAATAGCTTCTCTATAGTATATAAAAAAAAGAAGCAAAATTATAAAAACTTAAAATTGTGCTTAGTAATCAATGCTTTAGTATTCTATCTTACTTAGAAATCATCTACATTTCCAATAATTTTCAATTAATTAATTTAACTTATCATTCCAATTAAATTACATTTCAGGGTATGACTTTAATTTACTTAAACATCTCAAAATGATCTTGAAGCTGAAGTGATTATTCTGAAAATAAAAAGTTTTAAGAATAACGATTCAGTTTATGAATTAGGAAATTTATAATTTTCATTATATTGAACATTGTAGAGTACCATTAGCTTAGTTTGATTATTAAACATGTATATGTTCATGAAAAACCAAGCCCAGTGGAGTAAAATGCGTGACTGTATTACACCTAAAACTGATAACAAAAAGACATAACTGTTTTCCTTTAAACCAAAATTATTAAATTATTCTCCTTTGTCAAAGACTCAGTTAATTATGTGGGCTTGGATTCTTAAAATGTTTCCAATTTAGCTTATGTAAGAATTTTTTTAGTCTGGTACATTTAAAGTACAAGATATTTCATATCCCTTATTTTCTGGGAATTTTAGCAATATTTAGTTTACAAAAGCACTTATTCCTACAAACCAATCAAAACAGCTTTCTTTTAATTTCAGAGACTTTATTAATCTAAATTATTAATGCTATCTAGAGATGGGAGAGTATTTCACACCCACATACAAGAGGAAAAGGCCCTAATGATCTATAGACGCATAGACCTATAGATGCGTAGAGAGCTTAGAGCTTCATTTCTGCAATTCAAGAAACACAAGAAGGCAAAACTCACCAGTCTAGACATTAAAGAGCTGTTTTTCCTTCCTGATAGGAATAAATGCTTGATTGATCTGACCTCAGATTAATCAAACATACAAACATCAAACAAAAAGGCTAACAAACTAGATTTCCTGTTAGCTCTCACCGAATAGCTCATAAAGCTCTATAACTATTAATCCGTTCTGTCAGGTGTGGATCAGCAAGTGGTCAGACCATAAAAGCAAAGTCCCAGGCATTATTGCCATCAACAGGATATAACATGAAATGCGTAAGCAAACCAAACCCTAAAGGAAAACACCATATCAGCAGAGAGGGAAAAAAGAAAAGAAAACAAACAAACAAACAAAAACTGGAGAAATATCAAAGTTTAGTTCTTTCATCACTTGGATTTCACCTCTGAGAGCCAAGAAAATAGAAACCTGAGTGAGCTCAACTGCTCTGACAACACTTCTCTGACAACATATTTACCTCTTCCTATCAAGTGAGTTCATTGGGCATCTTGGTGGAGGATTTTCAGAAATGATATATAATAAATTTTTTAAAAAAATACATGTCAAAGATCTTATTTAGCCTATGAATAATAAGGAAATTGGTAAGATGTTACAACTAGCTTAAAGAAAAATTCAAAGAAACGCATATATAGGCAAATAAGGTAAGCTAAAATAAATTTAAAAATAAACTCAAAATGAGTTTATCTGTAGGGAAAAAATCAACCACATTTTACTGATAAATTTAATTCCTATGGAGAAGAATCATTTGCCTTGTTGATAACAGTTTCTACACTTACAGAGTTGTAAAATCTCTCAAAATAATGAAAGACTGAAATAACCCCTAAGGGTGACCTAGGCAGGACATCCATGATCTTTTTGGTCCATTTAAATTTTTTCACAATTTTTTTCCCCTACATTTCCGGTACCATTGAGTAGAGTACCTATTTCTAAGTGGTTAAGGGTCAAAATGAGGTTTTCTATTATAAACCAAAAAGCTAAAAAATAAACGAATGGAATAAATAATTATAAAACATAAAATCATCTTGTAAATTTTCCAGTATTTGAAGGTTCTCTCCAACCTCTGACATATGGCAAATCAAGGCTTTTTCCCCATGGCACGATGAGTCTCAACCCTTTCTCTGGCTCTTCACTCCCACTGCTGGTTTTCCACTCTTAAGACATTAGAGGAAACTGAAAAAGAGAAAAAGAAAACACAAGCAAATACACAAAGATTTAGTAGAATAAACATCTGGGATTTGGGGAGAGAAAACATGTACTTGCCTTGTGAGCAGTGCGTGTTGTCAGTTAAAGCAGAACCAAAGATGATGATGAGATATCACTGAGAATTACTTCGATTAAAATATATAAGGTCTGTATAAACTATATACATTTTTACTTATACATAAATCTGATGTACTATTAAGAATTAGGTCTAAATAGTATCAGGTCATAGATATTAAACTTCCTTTCAGTTATAAACAGATTAGCATACAAATGTTGCAAATCCTATAAGGTGAGGATAAACAAAAGAGATTGAAGGATATTAAGGATACATAAAAATAGGAAATGTAAAGTTCAGTGTGTTTCTTTGTGATTTTCAAAATGAAGCTTAGCTATTCCCACGAAATCTTATAATGAAATATTAAAAATAAAATTGCAGTAATTTTTATGTAGTGGTCATGATGCATTTTTCTTCAGATACAAATATGCTGCTATTCCAGGCAAATTTTGGACACAAAGTCTCATCATAATGTCACTGCTGAATTTAGGGAAGCTGTAAGGCTCACATGTCAGGCGTGCTAAAAAGGCAGTATGTGGGTATTATGATTTAATGCCCTTTGCCACTGGGAATTCCTGGGGCTCAGAGTAATAACATCTTTCACATTAATGTGCAGTGAAGTGAATGCTGCATTAATCTTCATAGAAAGTTCAATTCTTTTGAGAGGATAAGGGATAATATCAACTGTATTAATATAAGAAAATTATTAGGTAACATTAGAAGATCACATTATATGTATGTTTAATATTGTATCTTTGCCATTTTTTTACTATTTTACACTATTGTAAGCTAGAAATATTGATTGACTTTGTTTGATATTAAATTTTTCAGTGAGATTTTTCCCTTTTTGCAACCCAGAATGTAAATCTATACTTATAAATTCTTTGTAAGTATACTCTTAAATTTTATTGACAAACGTCTTTTAAAGTAACTTGTTGGCTACTTGATTTGCTTTGGTTTCATCTGGTTTAATATCAAACGAGAGTAGGTAGGCGAGTATTAATACTTTCCATTTTAGAATTGCTTTTATGCATTTTAAATTATAATTTAAATTTTAATTCCAGTACTTTATGGCTATAAGTAATGGCTTCTTTCTGGTTGCAAATATCTCTATTCCTTGGGGGAGGATATCAAGTCAAAGCTTATCATTTCAAAATGCATAATAAAAAAGAAATAGAAGCATAAATACGTACTCCACGGTATCTTTCTACTAAGCCCTTAAAACTGCACTGTGTTTCCGGGTTTAAATTTTACAGGTAAAGAAGACATTTGGCTCTGTAGTAAGTGAAGTTGTAAGAGATGTCTGTGCTTAACCTCCCTATCTTTAGAGATGCTAGAAGCTGGAATTTTCCCTTATGAGAGAGGATTTACATATAATTCATTTCTACTTACAATTAAGTTCTAGAATAATCTTAACTTTATCAAACCTAAGCAATTGCTTGAAATGGGCTTCTGTTCTAACTCAAAACTAATTATGGGAATTTTTAACTAGAAGCAAAATATTGAAACTACATAATTAGTTACCATCCTGAGAAAGTCTTATGGAATCTGGTTTTTGCTCTTCTAAAATAATTATTTTTATGTTTAGACAAATTGGGGAGAGTAAAAATATTTTTAAAAATGTAAGGCATTGTTCTACTGTCAGATATTCTTGAATTTTACTGTAATATTTTTTCTTTCTTTTTACCCCACTTTTAATATCTCTAAAACTTTTTATTTTAGGCACACAACTGGATCTGGATAATATTAATCATCATGCTTAAATAATTCTAGCTATTTTTCAGAATTCTGCCATTATATATAAAGAGAATAATGCCAACTAATGCCACTGAAGCTAAATCAATCCCATGAGAACAGTTTATAAATTCTAGAAACATTGCAAGTGATTTTTAATGATGTGCTCAGGATAGCATGATATTATTTGAATATAGATTTTGCAATCGCAAATGCTATTTTTAAATGTTACAAAGTTATCAAGAGTTGTCAACTAGCTCTGTGGAGAGGCCCACATGGTAAGGAATTCAGGCCTCTTGCCAACAACTGGTGAGGAACTGAGCCCTCCCTCTTGCCAAAAGCTGTGAGTATTATGAGTTAAATTATGTCCCCAAAATTCATTTGTTGCTATCTTAACCCCCTGTACCTGAGAAAGCAAGCTTATTCGGAAATCGGGTCATTGCAGATATAATCAGTTAAGATGAGTTCATCAGGATAAGTCAAAATCCAATATGACTGGTGTCCTTGTGAAAAGGAGAAATTTGAGCACAGAGACAGGTACACACAGAGGGAAGACGATGTAAAGAGACACAGGGAGAAGGTGAAATCCACAAAGCAAGGGGAGAGGCTGGCAACAAATCCCAGCCCTGCCAACGACTCAGTTTTGAACTTCTAGCCTCCAGAACTGTGAGACAACCAATTTCTGTTGGTCTAAGCCAACCAGTTTGTGGGACCTTGTAACAGAGCCCTAGGAAAGGAGAATACATGAAGTGAGACAGTAGTTTCCAGATGAAAAGATACATTTGCTTCAATTCACAAATATGTGCATTCAGCACTTTCCATGTGGATGATAATGATGATTTTGAAAATAACTTTAAAATCTATATGAAAGTCTCAGGAAAAAAATGTGTATTTGCTCTGATGTAGGTCACATTTTATAATATAATTAATGCAGAAAATTTCTTGTACTTTAATCTCTGCTTATTTGTGATTTTTACTTTTCACAGAAGGGAATAATTGTAAGCAAATGACATTCAGAATACACACAGGTTTGGGGAAAGAACTTTCTAAATTCTTGTGCATGAAATACTTATGCTCAGTAAGTAGAATTAAATCTTCCTTAAAGGAAAATATTCGGCAACGGTAGCCTTCAGCAGTAGTAATTTATACTCAGCAATTTATGAGTTCCTTACTGACTTCATTATTTGCTGAACAAAATCCATACTTGTTATAGGAACCTTTATATTCACTTTTGTTTAATAAATTTAGAAGAAAGAGCACATCAATGCATTGTGATATCAACCAGGAAGGATCTTTTAAATAGATTTTATTCCAAAATGTATATCATGCATATTTTAATTCAATTCGGTAAGCATTTCTTAGGATAAAACCACCAGATTTTTTCCCTGTTTCAGTTTCAGGTATAGCTACATAATATTTTAGGAATATTAATTTTTTCAATATTTCTTGGTTAGTGGCCTTTTTCCTATTCATGAAGCAAGTAGGCATTTGATGTCTCTCCCATTAAAAAGAGGATTTATTAGTAGACAGCAGAGGAAAAAAAAAAATGTTTTCCCCTCTACTAAGCCTTGGCTTGAGAAAGTCTACATTCTTGAACAAGACGAAAAGGAATTATGACATAGATAATATGTTTGAAAGGATAATGATGAGCCAATTTAAACTGCTGCCCTCTTCTCTCACCGCCCCTAAATTTAGGCAAGAACTCTCCCAAATTTGGGATGAGAGAGGTGCCTTTGAAGAACAAACAATGTAAGCTTAAATGCTAGGATGTCACTCACTATTGAAAAATGGTCCTACTTCTTGTCCCCCAGCCCCAACCAATCCAAGGATAAGGAACTTTAGATGGATTTTAAGAAATTAGCTGTGATCATGAAATTCATGTCCAAGTTTTAGATCTGTTACTATGAAAAGCTTTTTCATTATATAGTCCATCCTCCCATGATTGATTGACCTAACTTAATTCCTTAAATCTAACCATAGTTTGTCATTCTTCAGTTTTTCTTCAATGGTATATAGTAAATGATTGATAGCCCTGACTCGCCATTGGGAAATGCAGTTGTTTAGAAGTCAGTGTTCGATGATCCTAATACTTGACTGTCTTCATGTAGAAAAAAAAAAGACATGATGATGATGATCTAGAAATTTAATAAATAATAAATATCCAGATATTATAGGATCATTAAATTTCAGTCGCAAATAAGAGTCCTTGATTTTTAGAGGTTCTTGCAAGTATTTTCTTCTTCTGCTAAGCTTCTTGAAAAGAAAATGACCAAACAAATATTAAACTTCAAACAATTTCAAGAAACCACTTGGCACAGAATACACTTCAGGAAAATCAATATTAATTTTCGAAATATTTGCTACCTGAAAACATCTTTCAAATATATAACCCTTTATCTATCTTTCAAGCTTTAGAATTCAAATGCACTGATGTGCATTATCTCTTTTAGTTCTTGAAATGACTCCACAAAATATCACCATTAATATTTTCAGTCTCCATGATAGGGAAACTGAGTCTTACCAAAATTGTTAATAGACTTGAAAATTGGAGAGGAAAGAGTTCTTTTTATACTGTGAGCTATTTTCTGAGAATCTTCTCTGTGCTAGGCACTGGGATGCAAAAAGTGAATAAGACACGGTTTCTTGTCATCTCCTACCACAGACCACACTCTCGAGTACTTGAAAGATTGCATCTTTTCTAGAAACTAGAAAAGCATGATGGGTGAGGGTGAACACTGTAAACTGGGGCAGCAGCAAAGCACTAATTCAGGAAGGCCCAAAGTCAGGGCAGTAAACTATTCTGCTCCTTGCTTACTGCCGGGGCCTGGAGGTCCTAGCCTGTTAAAAATTTCAGGTGGGAAATGTTGGAGAGCCATACTGTCCATCTTGTCGAACAATATCTAATTTAATCAAGCTCCAGTCTCCCCATCTAGAGTCTGTGTACTTGGTTGCAGTTGTAAAATCGCCCTTCTCCTCAACCCTATTGCAGGTCCTCCCACCCACTGATCACTCTAAGTGGCTGAATTCAAAATTAAACTGCAGACTTCAAGTTCCTCATCTTTTTTCTAAATCATAAACTTTTGCTTACTGGTGCTTTTAAGAGAAAGGAATCGAAGTCTATAGACATATAAGTAAGTTTCTATTAGAAACTGAACACTAAGCACGAATAGGGAGAAACTATCATAAAGAGTCCCTCCCATGCTTTATGAAACAGCTAAGCATTTTTTCTTTCTTTTTTTTTTGTGAGGAAGATTGGCCCTGAGTGAACATCTGTTGCCAGTCTTTCTCTTTTTTGTATGTGGATGCCACCACAGCATAGCTTGATGAGCAGTGTGTAGGTCCACACCCAGGATCTGGGCCTGGGAACCCCAGGCAACTGAAATGGAGCACATGAACTTAAATTAACCACTATGCCAGCATGGCAGCACCCCAGCTAAGCATTTTTGACATTGATGTGTTTGTCCAGTGACCTCCAAGCACCACCTGACTGAGTCAGTATTGATGGAAACTTGTCAGAGTCATTTTCCAATCCAATGTGACCATTTTTGCTATTGCCCCATTCAGTCTTGTGCAACCATCCTTGCATGCTGTCATATTTTTTCACCCAGGCAGAGATAAGCTTCTTCTCTGAAAAAAATACTTGGACATTTTAAATCCTTTCAAAAAGTCAGCCAACCGGTTTTTTTCAGCTTGAACTGATGCCTGTTGCTTAGTTCTGGTAAAAAATATTGCAATATAGTCTTGGCCATGAGGGCTATAGAATTGCCCACATCCCCACTGAAAATGTAGGGTCAAGGCAGCAAGCTTTTTCTCTGAGAAACCCGATGTTTGAGCCCCAATAGAGGCCACATGGGAAGACACAAATGACCTATATAGTGTGTAGAATCTTTGCAGTTATAAGCTGTAATGGAAGATGAGAGAGAGAGATGTAAGTTATTGCACTCCACAAAACTGTGCTTGGAGCCAAATGGTATTGGTGATGGCAGAAGGCAAACTAGCTAATCTAATTTAGGTGCTTCAGCAGCCTTTGATCTAATATTAAACAAGGTGATGACAGACCATGATAGGAATATCAGCACAGTATTTGGCTGACTTTCTAGCCTATAGGGCAGCCAGGACCATTTTAGGTCTAAGTATTTCAGAAGCAATAGCATGATCCTCATTCTTATGTATGGTATGAGACTGGGAAAATGGCCAGGGGACAATGCATCCTCCTACCGACAAAACATCCCTGAGACGTGCATCACACCTTCAGTGGGAGGATGTGACAAAAAGTGAAATCTCCTTTGTATTGTGAAAGAAGATTGAGCATCAAGAAATCAATTAATTGCTTAAAGGCAATAATGAAACTCATCCTGAAGCAGTCACTTACAGATTTAATCAGTCTGGAAAGAACAGTAGCCAACAGAAAATGTCATGCTTTGGTTTCCCTGGGCCTACAATGTTTGGTTTCAGCAAATAAAGTGAAAATATCAAGGTGAAAACATTCAATAGGTAAGAATATAACTGCTGGGATTTGCTACTCATTGTCAAGGTGAAAGAGTCACTTCCTGAAGATTGCTTTTCTTATGAGTCAATTTATAGTGATGGAAAAACTGGATTGCTCCTATTCATTTTCTCCTCTGAACTTACCTTTCCCCATCCTTGGTTAAATCCTGGCTATACTCTTTCCGAATTTAGACCAATGTCAAGGATAACTCTTGAAATTAACCAACCTTTAATCAAACCTCCATAGACAATTTATATGAGAGAATAGCAAGCCAGCTATTACATTAAGTTAAAGACCATTTATGATTCAGCTTAGATATTATCAACCATTTGTGTTTTATTATATTTTATTATAAAACCACTTTATATTACTACTTTAAGATTACTATATTTACCATAAAATTGTAAATATTACTAAGAGATGATAAATTGGTAATCAACTTTTTGTATTTTTTTCTTCCTTTTGAATTTAGTGTTCGTCTTTGCCTTTTAGAAATAAAAATACAAATAAATAAAAATCAAATAAGCAGGGTCATTATTTTGCTTTCAAATATTTATGGAATATTTTCTTAACTTCTTATGCATATTAGTCTTAGCATCAACCTTTTCTAACGTAAAAATAAAATGGTGAGTCTAACTGCTTTGATGCAAGTAAAAATTTCTTTGCACTAGGCAAACTTGAAGAAATATAAAAATTAAAAAAGGTTCAGTAAATGAAAACTACTTACTCAAAATAATATTTTCTTAGTTCCTCCTCTTACAAAGCTGTCTCTTGGGTATCAACACTTGGCTTCCAAAGCTTCTTTTGTAGTATTCATTTAAACATGTCTTTTTCATGAGGTGTAGGTAATGGTTCTTCAAAGGTCCCCATAAGGATTTCTACACTGCAAAAGTCCCTGACATGAGTGCTATGCTCTTTATCTGCTCCGTGCAATTCTCCTTAAGCCTGACTCCTCTCACCTCTGTAGGGCCCAACCCTAGCTAATGCCTGCTGTGTCCCTCTGGCCATGGGGAACTCACCTATCCTTGCCATGCTAAAATGTGGGAGTGCATGATTTCTCCATTACCCTTTGTATTTTACCAGTCATCAGTAGCAGCTCTGTATTTTCTCCCAGCTTCTCAATCCACCAGGCAAGAAGAACACACCAGTTTTTTAATTTATATATATCCCCAAGCTCCAGAATTCAAATATCCAGCTCTTACAAACACTCTCTTACCATGCCTTACTCTCATGGCCACACCAGGGTGGGCCTATGAGATTTTGGGTGAAAAACTTGTCTCTCTATTTTATACATTCAAGTCTCTCAACAACTTGGCTTGGAAAGACTCCTCCATAAGGAAAGGTGGGGAAATTCTACAGTATTCCCCAAAAGACAAAAAATCCAGTAATCCTTACTTAACTTCTTTTCAAATATCTAATCTTTTGCTTACATAAACTGGATTAGATTAACAAGTAAATGTTACATGACAAGTTTGCCAATTCTTCTAGGGAGAGTATCTGGTTAATTTGGATGGAGGGGAAATTTAGTTCTCATTTTTTCTCTATTTGTCACTCTAGCTAAAATTTGAAATTAGCATGAAAGTCTTAATCAAAATTATTTTATATGCTGGTGGAATAAGATTTATTTTGAATTGCCATTCAACTAATTATTATAATTTAGCAACAGCATTTTAATGATAAATTAGTCCATTTACTCAGTTTTTGTAATGTGTTTATCATGATGCTAGTTTCAGTGGAAAGGTACAAAATGGTGACTCTCCAGTTGGAGAGTAAATATTTATACATGCAATTCTACAAGAACAGAAAAACAAACACAAGTATTATGGCTGCAGACATGTTAACTGTAAGAGTAATTGCTGTTTGAAGAAGGGTGGGATGAGTGTAGCCTGGTATGATCACAGAAACATTTGCAGTTAGCCTAGACCATAAAGGATACAGAAGACGTGGTCTGTATAAGGGAAGTGTTAATTCTGGAGCTGTGGGAATATATGGAGCCGTGGAGTTGGCAAGCATGAAGGACACTGAGAAAAGTGGCTACACCGGAATCCAACAAGAATATGGAAAAATAATGGGAGAGTGTTTTGAAGAAGAAAGCATAAGACCCATTGTGGAAGATATTAAACAGCACAAAAATATCTTAATGGAGCCATTATAGTACTTCGCTGGTGGGAAATAAAGAAAATGATGTTTTAAGTAATGACTTGCTAATTTTCTACATAGGTTTTCACTAAATTAAGGAAATAAACTAATTAGGTAATTAAAACCTATTCTATTGAGCACATATTCAGTAAAAATCCAGCGATAATGTGGGATACAATGAAAAATATAAGGTAATGACTGTGCCCTTAATAAGTTTATATATTCTAAATGAGTAGTTGATAAAGAAGTGCTTCCCTATTAATGTGAAAAAGTCTAAAGATTCAGAAAAATAATGCTTTTGTACTATTTGATTGTTAGGAGAAGAAAAATAATGAAATTTAATGTAGAGTGCAAGGTGTTATAAATGGTTTAACACCAACTAATTCATCAAACAATTGTTGAGTACCCACTCTGTGCCAGAAGTGTTCTAGGAAGACAGAACAGGAAAAACAACGCCAGGGCTCTGCTCTGTAGTTCTTCCATTCTAATGTGTGTGGCCAGTGGCAGGAGACACGCAAACAAGTCTATCAGGTGGTGATAATTCAGGAGCAAGCGGAGCAGGAGTACGTTACTGGGGAGGGGTATGGGGAGGTCATCGTTGTTGTTTTTATTTAGAATATTCAGGAAAAAGTTAAGGTCAAATTTAAACAGAGTCCTTAAGGAAATATGGTAATGAATAATATAGATATGTAGAAGAATTCTATTCTAGGCAGAGAGGACACCAAATGCAGAAGCCCTGATATAGGAGCTGACTCAATGTGTGTGAAAAATATCAAGAAATCATTATGACTGGAATGGAGTGAGTGAGAGAAGAGGGGAGGGTGAAGGCAGAGAGAAAAGTGACCCGATTCTGGTCAATGTGTATGCGTGTGAAGAGTCTGAGACAAAATACATTATGCAGGGCCTTGTAAGTCAGTGTGAAGCTTTTTGCTTTTATTCTGGATTTTAATCAAAGGAATGAGCACAAGATCATTCAGGGGACTATTGCTAAAGGAGATTTTGCAATGTAAGGTCATTAATAACCTTGACAAATACTGTTTAGAATGGTGAGGGGGAAAAGCCTTATTGATATGTGATTGGTGAAGAAAAAGACAAGAGGAACAGGAGATAATAAGAATAGATAATTCAGTGTTTAACTTATTGGAAATCAAAAAATAGGAGAGTAGCTCAAGAGAATGTGGCTTAAAGAGAGGTTTTTTTGTGGGTTTTTCTTTTTTTTTTTTTTTGTATTGATGAAGAGAAGCAATAGGATATACTGGAGTATATGAGGAATCCATTTGGGTTAAAACTAATTTGGTCTGACCTTGTTTTTCCAAAAGGGCCTGATGTGGCCTGTTGAGCATGCATTGTATGTCTGCTTTAAATATTTACCACGTCCCAAAGACATGAATGATGCCTCTAAAGATAGGGAGGTAACTTCCCCCTATATCGGCGTTTCTTTAAGAATAAGCATCTCTTCCACGGAACTAAGGATTAATTACTGATGTGCTTTGCTCACCTTGTGACCACTGACCTGCTGACCACTCATCTACTGTGTCAACTAAGCGTCTCATGACAATTGTAAAAGGGACATTCTTATCATATGTGACATATGCTCTTTGTTCCAAGATGGTATATAACCACTGGGTGCACCCCACTTCTTTGGTGCCCCTCCTTCTTTGAGGAAGGAAGGCACTGGGATAGTCCTCAGATCTGGCTCATAATAAACTCACCCCAATTTTGATTTATAGATTGATTACAGATTATTCCTGTTGATATGTCATTGTTCTAATTTTTAAAATAGGCATTTATTATAGCAAGTTTAAATGCCAACAGAAATATAGAAGAGAGGGTGAAAATCACCGGGTTGATGTTATTGAGTAGGCAAGAGGAGATGGATTTATTGGACAAACGGAGATGGTGGCCTTGGATAGGAACATTCAAAGCTCTTTTATAGTAACCAGAGGATATGCAGAACACATTGGCACAGACGCAGGTTGGTTAGTAAATATGAAAACATATGGCAGTTTTCTAATGATCACTCACATTTCCTTAGTGAAATAGGAAAAAGTTGAAGATGAGGAAAGTGATTGAAGAAGAGAAAATAAAGTATGAAATGCTTACCTTGTAATAAAGGAGATTGAATGGATGAGACACAGGTAGTAGAATAGCTAGGCAGCACCAAAGTTCCTCTAGAGATTGATTATCGTGAATTTAGAGTGAGACCAGACAGCATGGTTGTGTATTTCTCTCCCACCACATTCAACTGCCATGGATGCATACGAGAACAGAAGGTCAGACTTCTGCAGTGCCAACTTCTCTCTGTACAGAAGAGGAAGGATATGGCAGTTAAGAATATACGCATTGGAATAGTTTTGATGAAAATCCATGGAAGCAAAGCTCAGTAATTGGGAAGTTGGGGGTATAATGGGGACGGAAGATGGTGAGATGTATATAGATCAGTGGCTTGTAGATCCTGATGGAGAGAAAGATACTTTGCAATTGCAGTAGTCTGAGGGAGTGCTCTGGAAAATTGAAGGTGATTGTTAGGGAAGGAATGCTTGATATTGAAATTATGTGGGGTTTACAGTTAGGTAAGTATGAGATTTAAGTTATAACTCCAGGAGTGGGTAGCTGAGGTAGTTGGACATACTGAGAAAACCCTAAGTATTGAAAAGATTATCTGCATTGTAAGTACAAATAAAAATTTAAAATAAGAAGCTTAATTCTCCCTATTTAAAATAAGGAAAGAAACTTCTCCCCTCTGCCTTTTATTAGAACATTTGCTTTAGAAAACTTGTACGTTTTTTCTAGGTCTCTTTGAAATGTATATAAATCTTTTTAGAAACTTCATAAGCCTCTTGCCAGTTTTATGACCCAGGAATGTCTTTCTCAAGGACCTAGGACCTATCTCTTTGAAATGTAAACATCCGTGGGAGGGCCACAGCCTAACTCCAGGATGTCTTGCTCCAAGTTGTAAAAGTGTCTTGTGTCATAAAGATATCAGAAGTTTGTTTTCCTCTGGATAAAGTCAATTAGCTAACACAGGTGGTCACCCCAGTTACCAGGTGAATTTAGAAGGAACTATGTGTGAAAAATAGTGCTGTCAAGCCCATTTATTTGAGGAGTAGTCATTGTTTATCTTGGAAACATGTATGCAATGGGTTGTATCTGCTTGGCTGTATCAGAGGGGGAGATTTCTTCCTCTCTCCTTGCAATCTCTTAGCAGATTGCCTGTGATGCACATCACTTTCTGGTTTAAAACTCAATCACTAATAAAACTGTTTTCTTTTTCTACTACCTTCGTAAAGAGGTTTCCTGGGTTGGGAGAAGATTTTACTTTTAATTATATTTCCCTAACAGCTTGGGTATTAAAATCATGGAGAATCGTGACCATGAACCAGGATCCCAATCTTCCAAGAAGGAGGAGTGACCTAGGAGCCTGTAGGTAATTGCCAGCAGGAAGAATAGGGGCGAGTACAAATGGGAGACCTGGGCTTCAAACGTGATTGCACAGATGCACGCCAGGGCTAAAGTGTGAGAGCAAGATGGGTATTTCTATGGTGATTATATAAAAAATATTTAGAATTCACTGCCTGTAAGTTTGACTGCATAGCTTGGTATGATTGAAAACGCAGAGATGCATATTAAAAAATAATGAAGTCAGGTAAGTTTCCTTACAGGAAGAATTAAATATCAATAAAACAACAATTCAAGAAATGTCACAAGCCAGTACATGAATGATTGCCAAGTGAGTTGTACAATTTGTGTTTTAAGTTCAGCAAAGCAAGAGGTCACAAATTAAATGAGTTGGAAAGATTTTTTTAAAATTAGTATATATGGAGTATTCTGCGTATCAAATCAAAAAATTCATGTTCAAACTAGCTTTCAGGTTGCACCTAGGATGGAACATACATCCCATGGGGGGCTCAGTAAGTGCTAATTATCATAATATCAAAGGGTGAGAGGCACCTCATCTAATCCAGCCCTCAGGCATCAGGCTTAAACCATCCTGGATGGATAAGAGGCTGTCTAATTTGAAACCCTTCCTTGAGAAACCTATTTATAATCATTTCTGTTTAAAACCTTTTCTTCCTTTTAAACTTAATTCTATTCTCTGTGTAATTAATTTTATTATATTTGTAGACAATTAAATCATAAAGATTAAATAATACTATTTCCTAATTATTCATGATTCTCTTTGGTGAATTATTTCTTTTTCTCACATAATAGATGCCAAAATTAGATATAAATACAGTACTCAAAGACCTGGTATTTGTTCATTGATTCATCCGTCCACCTGTTCATTCATTCATTTGTTGAATATGTATTTTTGAGCCAAGTATTATATCATTTGTTGCTACTGTAGGGGAGGAAGACTTTTCCTCTGCCTAAATGTGGGTTCGTCTGGCCAGAGAATGAATTAAATTCACATGAGACAGAATAGCAAGAGAAAATTAAACAAAGCTTTACGAGGAACCATGGTCTGGGACCTTTCTCCCCTAAGGAAGAAAGGGAACCGTAGAAGTGGGGTGCACAGAGTGGTTATATACCCCCAGACAGGGTATTTCACATATGATTGAAATGTCCCTCCCACGATAGTCACAAGATTGCCCTGTCAGCACAGCGCTTGATGGACACAGCAGATAGTGGGTCTGCTATCTCGGAGGGCGTAGCAGGAGGCAGTTCTATTGTCTGGAGCTGGGTGGTCACAGGTGAGCACAGCAATCAGTTCCTAGCCTAAGGAAAGATGCTTAATCCTGAAAGAAATGCCAACATTGGGAGGGGGAGGGAAGTCAGTTACAGGAGGTTACCAGACAAACACATTAAACAAATGCAGATTTAAGTCCTTGCCTTCCCCATTGATTAAGAGTTTCTAGAGATATCTTTGCAGATGGAGAGTTCCTTTACAATGTAAATGTCTCTTACAAAGGGTAAGTAAATTCTACTTTTCAGAGCCTCCTTCCCTGTCCCAGTTTATCAAAAGCAATCAGCCTCAAATAATCCTCGTGCCAAAGAGACATATCTTGGGGTGGCCAATTCCAGACCCCTACACTACATAAACAATTTTCTCAAACTTAGAAGCTGAAAATAACATTTATTATCTCACGGTTGCAGTGGATCAGGACTCTGGGAGCAGTTTAGCTGGATGGTTCTGACTCAGGGTGTCTCAAGAGGCCTCAATCAAGATGCTGGCTAGTCTTGCAGTCATTTCAAGGCTTACCTAGGAGAGTCCTGCTTCCAAGTTCATGTGCTTATCTGTTGGCAGGTCTTAAAATGTCCCCCTTCTAAGTTTACTCATGTGGGCATTTCCATTGGGCTGCCTCATGATAGGCAGCTGGTTTCTTCCAGAAGCATGTAATTCAAGAGGAAGTGAGAGAGAACATCCAAGAAAAAAAGCCACAGTCTTTTTTAACAACCTAACATTAGAAATGACAGCCCATCACTTCTGTCATATTCTATTTCTTAGAAAAGAATCATAAAGTCCAGCCCACATTCAAGAAGGTGGAAGTCATTAGAAGGCCACATACCACAAGTATTGTTCTGTGACTTATCTAATCAAGAATATAACCCAGGCAATATTGTGAAGGGAAAGGACAACAGGCTTTGAGTCAGATGCCCAAATTAGAATTCCAAGCTGCCCTTGCCTCTTTATGGCAAGGTACTTAATCTCTTAGAGCTATAGGTTTCTCATCTATAAAATGACAAGAATTGTAGTTACCTAACTATGTCATTGTATAGATTAAATCACATGCCTTAGGAGCTCCATAAATGAGTGTTTGTTTTGAAGTAGATTGCTTGTTATGGTAAGTTTTCAATAAATGTAAAAGTGCAAATAGAAAAACTTCAAATATCCCAAATGAATAAAAGTCATCTTGGTAAATTATCCAGTAAAAATAGGCAATTACAGACCACATGAGAAATGACCAACCTTTAGAAGCCAGATTGGCAAGAGGTGGTAGTGAAAATCACACTGAATGGCATATCAAAAGAGAAGATTTGGGAAAGTGAAAAGTTATATCTTTTGCTTTGATCCTCACCAATTGTACATTTCCCAGGAGGAGGCCCAAGGAAAGTATTGATGGACTTTGAACTTTAGCTACTTTCAAGGCTTTAAGGGAAAAAAATACAGAATATATAAAATTTTCCTTTTACCTTGTCAAATACAGTCATAAATCAGACATAGATTCAGTCTAAAGGTTGAGACTTTGCTTTTAAAGAGGTCTCCTCCATGTTGCAGAGCTGACTCAGGATGCTGCAATTGGTTCTGGGTGACTGGATCATAGCAAGTCCAGTGGAAGAGAAGGAAAGTTATAAAAAAATTCTAATGTAGATTAACATATAATTGGTTAATTAATGTGCAATAGAATCTAAAGTAGACTTATGTAGGCATTAAAAAATAGACATACTGGGGCCAGCCTGGTGGCGCAGTGGTTAAGTGCACACATTCTGCTTCTCGGCAGCCCAGGGTTTGCTGGTTCAGATCCCAGGTGCAGACATGGCACTACTTGGCAAAAGCCATGCTGTGGCAGGTGTCCCATGTATAAAGTAGAGGAAGATGGGCATGGATGTTAGCTCAGGGCCAGTCTTCCTCAGCAAAAAGAGGAGGATTGGCAGTAGCTACTGTAGGGGAGGAAGACATTTCCTCTACCCACCATGAGTTCTTCTGGCTGGAGAATGAATTAAATTCACATGAGACAGAATAACAGGAGAAAATTAAACAAAGCTTTATAACATGTATACATGGGAGAGGCTCAGGCAACCTGAGCAACTCACCAAAATGTCTGAAGCCACCACCTTAAATATCCTCCTCAGCTAAAGACAAAAGAGGATGTTGGCAGTAGGGGGAGTCAGTTACAGGAGGTTATCAGACAAGTACAGTAAACAAGATGCAGATTTAAGTCCTTGCCTTTGGCATTGATAAGAGTTTCTAGAGATACGGTCATCCCGCCTTCTTCCTGGTGCAGAGAGGGAGACACTTTTACAGATGGAGATTTCCTTTACAATGTAAATGTGTCCCAACAAAGGGCAAGCAAATTCCACCCCTCAGAGTTGCCTTCCTGTCTGCAGTTTATTAAAAGTAACCAACCCCAGGCAATCCTCATGCCAAAGAGACATATCTTGGGGTGGCCAATTCCAGGTCCCCACACTAGCTCAGGGCTAATTTTCCTCAAAAAAATAAAAAAAAATAGAAATACGTAGTCATTTTATAAAATGCATCCCATTTGGAGATAAGTATGTAATGAGGAAAGACAATTTGTTTTACTTCATGTATTTCTTTTTATTTTTCTATAATTAGGATTTTGTTGTTTTTGTTTTGCTTGAACAGGTCAGTTAGAAAAATAGACGGAACATATAGTATTATTATAATTTTATTTTTGTGTTAACACTCATAACAAATTAAATAGAATGCATTGTGTTGGAAGTTTATTGAAGAAAAATAAGAAATGAATCATACCACTAATTATTATGGTTATTCCTATTGATAGATTATTCCTGTCATGAAAAAAATAATTTAGAAAACTTTTCCAAAAAACATTAAATGACAGCCTAGCCTTAACAAGATAGTGTGAAAGGAACTGAATGTTTTTAATTCATGTGGTTGTTTTTATCATCTCTCTACTCAACTGTGTTCCAAACCATTATATTTATTTCTTCAAAGAGAAAGGAACCCAAACCCAGTCATAACTTTATTATCAAATTATTTCATTCTAAAATCCATTTGTTTTGAATCACTACACCAGTGCCATAACATAAATTCATAGGGAAAAAATCTCTGAAACTCTAGGTTGTTACTCAACAGAAAAGTTTTTCAGGTGCTGTGGGAGTGCAAATAAAATGAAAGAGCAATTGGAAGAGCTATACCTTATCATAGACTATGTGTACACATACCAGGTCAAAACTAGATCTGATGGTATTGTAAACAAAATATTTTTTTAGACCTTCTAAACTTTAATAATTGATCCTGGGAGTAAACAATAGCATATAATCCATAGTTTGCTATAAATGCCAAATGTGATACTGTATAGGTTATCCTAAATCAGTGGCCTGGCATGTGGTAGATGGTCAAAAATATAAGCTATTATCTTTACTGTGATTATTATTTGTATGATAATTTTAACATTTTTTATTGAAGTATAATTTACATACAATGTCCTATTAGTTTCAGGTGTACATCATAGTGACTCAATATTTATATACATGCTACAATGATCACCACAAGGAGTCTAGTTATCATCTGTCATCATATAAAGTTATTATTATATTATTGACCATATTCCCTATGTGTACATTACATTCCTGTAACTTATTTATTTTATAACTAAAAGTTTGTACCTCTTAATCCCCTTTACCTATTTCACCCATGTCCCAACCCCACCCCCATCTGGTAACCACCAGTTTGTTTCCTGTATCTATGAGTCTGTTTCTGTTTTGTTTTGTTTGTTCATTTGTTTTGTTTTTTTGATTAAAATATAAGTGAAATTATACAGTATCTGTTTCTCTATCTAATTTATTTCACTTAACATAGTACCCTCTAGATCCATCCCTATTGTCGCAATTGACAAGATTCCACTGTTTTTTTATGGCTGAGTAACATTCCATTGTGTATAAATACCGCATATTCTTTATCCATTCATCTACCAATGGATGCTTAGGTTGCTTCTATATCTTGGCTATCATAAATAATGCTACAATAAGCATGGTGGTGCATATATCTCTTTGAATTAGTGTTTTCATTTTCTTCAGATAAATACCCAGAAGTGAAATTGCTGGATCGTGTTGTAGTTCTATTTTAAATTTTTGACAGAACCTCCATACTATTTCCCATAGTGGCTGCACCAATTTACATTCCCACCAAGAGTGTACAAGGGTTCTGCTTTCTCCACATCCTTGCAATAGTTGTTACTTTTCATCTTTTTGGTAATAGCCATTCTGACAGGTATAAGGTTGTATCTCACTGTAGTTTTGATTTACAATTCCCTGATGAATTGTGATGTTGAGCATCTTTTCATGTGCTCATTGACCATCTGTATGTCTTCTTTGGAAAAATGTCTATGCAAGTCCTTTGCCCATTTTTTATTTTGTGTTTGTGCTTGTGGGTTTCTTTTTGTTGTTGTTGAGGAAGATTAGCCCTCAGCTAACATCTGCCACCAATCTTCCTCTTTTTGCTAAGGAAGAGTGGCCCTGTGCTAACATCTGTGACCATCTTTCTCTACTTTGTATGTGGGATGCCTGCCACAGCATGGCCTCCTAAGTGGTGTGTAGGTCCGCATCCGGGATCCGAAAAGGTGAACCCTGGGCTGCTGAAGCAGAACGTGCAAACTCAACTGCTGCACCAGCGGGCCGATTACCTTTGCCCGTTCTTTAATTGGGGTGTTTGCTTTTTTGATATGATGATGTATAAGTTCTTTATATGTTTTGGATATTAACTCATTATCGAATATGACTCTCAAATATCTTTTTCCATTCAGTAGGTTGTCTTTTCATTTTGTTGATGGTTTCCTTCTCTGTGCAAAATCTTTTTGGTTTGATGTAGTCCCATTTGTTTATTTTTGCTTTTGTTGCCCTTGCCTGGGGAGACTGGTCCAAAAAGAATATTGCTAAGACTGTTGTCAAAGAGCTGATGCTTATGCATTCTTTTAGAAGTTTTATGGTTTCTAGTCTCACGTTCAAGTCTTAAATCTACTTTGAATTTATTTTTGTATATGGTGTAAGATGGTGGTCCAGTTTCGTTCTTTTGCCTCTAACTGTCTAGTTTACCCAACTAAGCAATTAAATACTTTTACAAATAATGATAAAATAGACTTATATTGCTCAGCAAATTTTATGGAAATGGACCTGTATCTAATGATTAAGACTTTGTCATCAATTCATTACATGCCAGTATATAACGAAAAACAGAAAGTGAATGGCACTAAATCCACAACTCATAAAGGAAATAATATTCATAAATTGGACCTCATCAAAATTAAAAACTTTTGCTCTCAGATCATCTTGAGAGGATAAAAAGATAAGTTAGGGACTGGGAAAAATATTTGCCAACCTCATATATAACAAAAGACTCATATCTAGAATATATAAAGAACATTCAAAACTCAAGAGCAAAAGAATAAAAGTAAACAATTAGAAATGCTTAGAGAAAATAATAGAAAATGGTCAAAGGACATGAAGATGCATTTCACCAAAGAGGTATGGATAGGAAATGAGCAGATGAAAAGATATTAAACATCTTATCCATCAGGGAAATGAAAATTTAAACTATGAAGAGATATTACTATACTCTATCAGAATAGCTAAAAATAAAAATAAAATAGCCTTAATAACAAATGCTAGAAAGGATGCAGGAAAACTAGATATCTTATACATTGCTTATGAGGATGTAAAATGATACAGTCATTCTGGAAAATAGTTTGTCTGTTTCTTAAAAAAAAAAAAAAAGAAACATGCACTTGCCTTAAAATCCATCAATTGCACTTGTGGGTATTTATCCAGAAAATTAAAAACTTACGTCCACCCAAAAACCTGCAGACAATTTTTTGTAGTGCTTTATTTATAATAGCCAGAAATTGTAAACAACCAAAATGTCTCTCAATAGGTGAATGGTTAAACAAACAGTGACACAGTGATACCATGGAATACTACTCAGCAATAAAAAGGAATGAATTATTGGTATATGCAACAACTTGGACAGATTTCAAGGCCATTATGCTAAGTGAAAAAGCCAATCTGAAAAGGTCACAAACTGTATAACTGCATGTATATGACATTCTCAAAATAACAACTTTATAGAGATAGAAAACACAGTAGTGGTTCCCAGGGGTAAGGATAATAAGGGTGGAGATCTGACAAATGAAGAGATAACACAAGGGAGATCTTTGTGCTGACGCAGTGGTTGTGTATGTTGATTGCAGTGGTAGTTACATGAATCTGCACATATGATAAAGGGGATAATATGATAAAATGACATAGAACTATATACACACAGTATTCCAATGTCAATTTCCTGGTTTTGATATTGTACTATACTTATATAAGATGTAACCATTGGAGGAACTTGAGTGCAAAGTACAGAGAACTTCACTGTACTATCTTTGCAACTTCCTGTGAATCTATAATTATTTCAAAATTATTTTTCAAGTGGGTAAAAAATATAAGTACCTCTAATTCATCAACTCAAAAATAACTTCAAAGAATCTTATCAAAATCTTCCTGAAGGAGTCCTTCTAAAGAACAAGCTAATAATGAAAGTGGCCCTTCAACTTTCAGTTTATCGCACACAAAAAACTTAGGAACTATAGAAATGTGATATGAATTTTGTATAGTGCATTATGACATTGTAACATGTTATATCAAACTATATATTGTTGGTTATTTTGCAATCCAATTTTAGAGGATATTTAAAATACACTGAGTCTTATATCTCAAACTGCTAGGCACCTTCCTCAGAATAATTTTACTACCTCCACTTCATGTGTAACTGAAAAATCTGAGGTGCTTTGTAAATGTTCTTATATCAATGAGCAAATATATCATACTTGTAGAGGTTTCATTCAGGTTTGCCTTACTCCAAAGCATCTGTTATTTCCAATATAATAAACCATAGACTATTTTCTGTTTTATGCTCCATAGGTATGTTGTTTACAGTTTCCTAAATATGATACTTTCAGCCATTTCTAGAAAAAAGTTGGGCATCAATCTCCAAGTCAGATTTTCCAATAAATTTTCCCTTAATCAACTCCCATCTCATTGCTTTCCTGTGAAAAGTAGGTTGACTCTCAGAAGCTTTTCTAGGAACTCGAGGCAAGGTAGGGAAGGGCTGCAGGCCTGACTTCTTTTCTCTATCAGAGGCTGCTGGTCTTCACAATGGAATGATTAGACCTTATTAACAGCAGAATCAAACCTTGCTCTAGCCAACTCCCTACAGAGAGATGGATATTCCCCTGCAGCCCCGGAGCAGCTATTTCTCATTCAGGTGAAATTCTAAACAAATAACTAACCTTGCCCAAGAGGGCCAGGATCTTCTTTGGAAGGATCATAACAGTTTCTAAACATTTCTTTTGCTGTCTCCAGTAAAGTTTGCAGAGTGCATACTGTACCAGTTATCTAAAAACCCCAGGTTAATGTCTCCACTGGCACTTGAAAAAAATTACTAGTGTTCACTGAGAAAGGTAGGCCGATAAATTCCACCATATGTTAGATGTATGCATCTAGTTAGTTTGTTTGGGACTGCCCAAATTAGAACTCCAGTCTGGGATAATTGATGTCTGACTTAGTCTAAATTCATGTGTTGCAGTGTTTTCTTTCTCTTTCTAGGCCCATCCAAACTCCTTCTTCTATCACTTTTCCCACTACTCTCTACAGAATCTCCACTCTGTGGGCAATCGCCCCCACACATTCTCAACAACATTCTCCAGTAATCTCTTGTCCATAAGTGGAATCTGACGTTCCTCTAATATTAGTTTGTGCCTGCAATATTCTGGAGTGCTCACTCTACCATTCTCTATTTAGTTCAGGAACAAGTAGGGATTGAGTTTTACATAATTTTCCACTATTGCTTTCATTCTATTACCGCCCAGGTGAGCTCGTCTGCTAGCAGCAAGACATGCCAGTAGTCAGGAGGCAAGGTGGTAGGAGAGAAAGGACTTTATTATGCTTGCTAGCAAGAGGGAAGATGGCTGACTCACGTCTAAAAGAACCATCTCCCAGAACAAAGACTACAAGCCAGTTATATGCAGGGCAGTCTCCAGGTTGGGGAGATGGCTGGTCTCTGGATGGGGCAGACATCTGGTCCCAATTCTTGATAGTCTTTTGTTTCACTGGATATGCATCAGAGAATGGAGCAATATTTCTGCCCTGCACTCTGATCTTTCAGTTGTCACTGAGGATGACTGTCAGCATAGGCTCTCTGCCTGGGGGTCATCACATTCCTAAGGAACTGAAAAGAACAAAGTTATCATCTTAAAGCAGCTGGGAGGGGCCACAAAATCTACAGAGCATGTCTGGGCTAGTTAGTCAGAGGTCATTTAAAGTTATAATATGGTTTCTTTTCTACACTATGGCTTCCCTTATGTCAACCTTGTGTTGAGCTGGTATCAATCCTATATAAATGCCTTCCATCTTTAAAAGCTCTTGGTAACTGACCAGCCTCTCCTGTATCAGTCTTCACTCTCTTCATCTATCAATTTTCCAATTTATCCCCTTTAAACCTTGCTGATTAGAATTTCCTCTGACCTCCTCTCACATGACTTCACCATATGTGTACATGGTACACATATAAACCTTATACAATTATTTGTCTGTTTTCATATTGTAGCTCTTTATCTCTTGTCTTCCTACATCACTAATTTCCATCATCATGCCCTTGTTATCATGATCATCCAATCTCTGATCACACATTCTGTATTTCAAATTTACTCACTTTTCCAGCCAATTTTTTTCTCCTGCTTGATATTTTCAGTGCCTTGTGCATCCCCTCTTCTGTCTCAACTGATTAGATGTTTCTTGGATTAGTAATATCCCTCACCAGCTTAATTCTCATGATCTGTTCTTTAATCCATTCACCACTTAATATCATCACCAACCTGGCCCCTTGTCTTTTTCTTGCATCAATCCAATAAATACATCATGGATGATCATCCATATGTTTATATGCTCAGTTCCTGCACATGGATCATTCATTCAATGTTTGAGTGAAAATTATCCAAATTAGCAGTTTGCTCCATTCACAAATATGGTTTCCAGGCTCAACAAGATCTTACTAATTGGACATCTTTGTGTCACTGGTCAGCTTCTTCTCTCATTCCTTTTCTCTCATTAGAGCTTTGCTGACTTTCTCTAGCTCCCTGATCTACCATTTTCCTCACCAGTCTAGTCTGTGATGAGACTTGTTCTTACCTTCCTCCTTCCAATTTCAGTGAGAGATTTGATTCCTCTCTACAACATTATAGATAAATACCTCTATACATATTCCAGTTTGCATTGGCTCGCATCTCCTCTGAAACTTTGATCCATCATTTTGTTTTCTCCTCTTTCTATGCCTTCAACTTCGTTTTCTTTCTTTCCTTCCAGAATATTTCTGCAAAATCATTCTCCTTGCCTGTCATATGCTAGATTTTATTTTGCATATTCTTTTAAGTAATTTTCTATTGTGCTTCTTTCCAATCCCACCACTCTTTGAAAAGGATGCTTTGATTTAATTTTCTCCAAATTCTCCCTCTCCATTTTCAACTTATGTCATTAGAATTTTTCATTGTTTTTCTTATTTCTTCTCCTCTTTTTTTGGGGGGGGGGGGAAGATTAGCCCTGAGCTAACATCTGCTGCCAATCCTCCTTTTTTTGCTGAGGAAGACTGGCCCTGAGCTAACATCCATGCTCATCTTCCTCTACTTTATATGTGAGACACTTGCTACAGCAAGGCTTGCCAAGCAGTGCCATATCCACACTTGGGATCCGAACTGGCGAACCCGGGCCACCGAAGCAGAATGTGCGCACTTAACCACTGCGCCACTGCTCCAGCCCCTCTTCTCTTCATGGAAGCTGCTTTTGCAAAAGTCATTAATGACTTTCCATTAATGGAAACTATCTTATCTTGCTCAGCTTTGGCGGTTATGTAGTTAGCTTCTTGACTTACTCTCCGTTTGATTTCTTTGATGTCTTGTTATTGGGCTGATTTTTCTCCAACTCCTTTCCAGGTTGCCTTCTCTTAAACATTTATATTCTATAAGGATATCCTCTTCTACCTTTTTAAGTTTTTATACTCTAGTTTTCCTGGAAGATCTCATTCCTTTTCTGTGTTTTGAATTACCACCTGTATGGCACAAGTATCAATTTGCTCCACTCAAAATTTTCCCTGATATACATTTAATATATTTATCAAAAATTGTATCTCCAGGGAGTGGGGTGGCATGGATAAGTGGAATGGTTTGGGAGCCAAACTGCTGGGTTTAATTCCAAGCTTTGCTGCTCATTGCTGTGTGCAGTTAGACAAGTTGTTTAATTTATCTGTGTCCAAATTTCCTCATTGGTAAAATTTAAGTTAAAACAATGTCCCATTAATATTGTTGTTGGGAGGGTTAAATATTCAGCATACATATAACACTTAAACTGTTCCTGTGTAATAAGTCTTCAATAAATGTTAGCTCTTACTAATGGTTTTAGGAGAGAAAGAAAACATTTGAATTTATATATCTATTTACTGTAGGTGTTTTATGCAGGCAGTGATTCATTACAAGAGATTCAGCTTGCAAGCCTGTGGAAGGACTGATGAGTGTTCTGTCAGGGTCTCTAAGTGACTCCCAGAGCAATAAATTTCTATTAGATCAAGGGAGCAACTGCTCTGAGGCTGCCACTGAAGCCACATAAGAATCCAGAAGATATAGAAGCCACCACTGCAACTTACCTCTTGATACTCAAGAATCTGGAGAATGGACTCTCTTAGTTACAATCCCAGCATTATGAAGATGGATAAAGAAGATGCTGCTGCAGCCACAGCTACTTCCAGACACACAGTAAAGGTGGAAATAGGCTCTCACCTCAAGGGAGTTTAGGAACATCCATACCATTTAGCTTTCCAATCTCTCCAAAAGAAAGACTGTGGGATGGAATGGAGTGACTAAATCCACAGTGACCTTTGTAGGGGCACCTCCATTTGGATGTTCCACAGGTTCTTCACAGTCAACTTGTCCATAACCAAACTCATCCTCCTCCTACATTCCACAAATCCACTCATTTTTTTGTTATTGAATTGTGTATCATAATGAATAGTATCATTACTAGTTTTATAAATTATAACTGTTACATTTCCAGTGACTCACCTGCCCTTCATGCCACTCTTCAATCTCTATTGTAATATAGTTCAGTTGAAATGACCTCTTTAACCTCCTTAGTCTTGTCTTGGTTCTGAATCTAATGCCAGTGGCTTGGATTGGGCCTTCTAATATTTTAAGTGAACTGTTGAAATAACCTACAAATTTCTCTTTATCATTTTAGCTTTGCTCTCTCTTAATCTTATCTCTATACATTGCATCAGTTGATATTTCTAAACAAAACACTGATTATGTCATTCTCCTTTAAAAATCTTTCCAAAGCTCCTCATTGCCTTCGGGAAAGTAGACCAATTTCTTATCATTGCCTAGAGCACCTCATGACCTGATTATGACCAGTCCCTCTAACCTCTCTTCTCACTTCTCCTCAATCATGCTCCGTGGAGCAAGTATACTGACCCATTTAAAGCACCAAGTCAGTATCTTCGTAAATACTTCCCTGTGTGACTGAAATATTCTGACCTCCCTCTGTCATGTCTCTTCACCTAAGATTTTCCTACCTCTAGAAGTCTCCTTGTTGATGGATCACCTATTCCTAGTCAAGATTAGGTACCACCCTATGGTTCATCTGCATATTTTATCACTCATATAGCATGTAATCATTTACTTCTACACATATCCCCATTGAACTGTAGACTCTCTGTATCTGCCTTTCACCTCTGTATCTCTAGTGACTAACACAGAGCTTAGAGCATAGCGTTTTGTAAATGTCTGTGTAATGAATGATTGAATAAACTTTATATATTATCAGAAAACTTTATTCTTCACTTTTAATATTTCCTAGTCATCACACCTAACCACAAAATAAGAAAATTCATAGCACTATTAAATATAATCTAGGGGCAAACCCAGTGGCATACTAGTTAAGTTTGTGTGCTCCTCTTGAGTGGCCCAGGGTTTGGAGGTTTGGATCCCATGCACAGATCTACACATGGCTTGTCAAGCCATGCTGTGGAGGCGTCCCACATACAAAGTAGAGGAAGATCAACACAGATGTTATCTCAGTGACAATCTTCCTCAAGCAAAAAGAGGAAGATTGGCAACAGATGTTAGCTCAGGGCCAATCTTCCTCGCCAAAAAAAAAAATATATATATATATATGTGTGTGTATATATATACACACACACATACACACACATATATAATCGGTGACTTGATCAGATAGGGCTGATCTACAGACATGAAAATATAGCTACATATATCAAATTAGTCAGTAGTTTTAATTTTTTAGTTATTATTTCTGTTTACTGTGAGAGATGATCTGGTGATGACAACTGATAATGACTCAAAACTATAGCTTATTGATCTCTCTTTCATGGTTTTATTTTTCTCAGAGTAAAACTTCTTGATACTTTTCTTTCTTTGCCCTTACCTCTAAAACCCCATGATAGTATCTATCAAGAATTTCTCAACCTGAAGTCTGATATTCAATGTCTATATTCATATCTCTCATACCCACTGTGTAAGATGTCAGGCTAATACTGACATATCTTTGATTCTGGACTCCACACCCCTTTCTCCCAATTTCTGCATCTTCCAGAGTTTCTTCATGAAATATTCACAATTACCTGAAAAAGATGAATCTCAGAACATAAAGTTAAGGAAAAGAGGCCAGATACACAACGGTACATCCTACATGATTCCATTGGCATGAGGGATGAAGTAGACAAAGCAAATCCTGCTTTTAGACATCAGGATGGTGAATACTGTGGAACATACTGTCAGGAAAGGAACAAAAGGAGGATGACTGGAGGCAGGAAAGGTTCTGTTTCATGATCAAGGTGCTGGTTATATGGATATGTTCAGTTTGTGAAAACTCACTGTAGCTTAAAAAACTGCAACAGCTTTATGAGGAAATAATTAATACTATTTCCATTCACAGACAGAGAGTCTGAGGTTCCATGACTTAGTCAAAGTTGCAGACTCCTTATGGCAGAACCAGGACTGGATCCAGGCTGCCTGCCTCCAGGGCTGAGGTGTACAACCATTCTGAGGAGTAATATCTGCCTGGAAATTATGGCTCCCACAGGCCTCCATAAAGGAGCTTGATACTAGACCTTTCAAATAACCTATAACATTGTAGCTGGTGTCCCTGTGTCTTTTATATTCAGCCTTTAATGGAAATATTTTATCTAGATCCTAATCATGGAATCTAATGTGTAAAAGGGAAAAGGCAACCATACAGAAAAACTGCATTCTGAGTAGCCAGTTTAATACAACACAAGAAAAAAAGAATTTATATATATAGACCAGGATAATAAGACACAGATATAAAATACATACAAATATAATGTCTGCCCAAACTGTTTTACAAAAGAAAACTCCTTTACTTGACTGTTTTATGCCTTCAGTATACCTCGAATATATCATCTCTGATGAAATTCTGTCACTATTGTGAATATCATGCACATTTGGTCAGCAAATATTTAAAATACCTTCTAGAAGAATATAACAAAAAGAGGAACATTAACATTACTTTTGAGACCACGATTTGCCATGAACACTCACTTGGATTACGTTTTAATAATTTGAACTAGAAATAAGTCATTGAAATATTTTGATTTTTATAAATACATATATGACATATATACATGTACATATATGTCTTACAAATAAATTGAGAAAAATACTAATTTAATAACTTGTGTAAAATAATTGTCAAAGATTAATATATAATCTCTTCTAACTGACTGACTTGTCAACTTTTTCCCTTTGAGATGGGAAATGAAATGTATTATCAGGCTGCACATAGAATAAGTCCTTTTGACTTCTTAGAAAGAAACCTTTGATAAAGTTCTACATGACAGGATGATAAATAAGCTGAAAGCTTCAAAAACTCTAGGCATTTTATCCAAACACTTAAACTAGCTAAAATGGATGATGGAGATTACTTTCAAAGTGGTTTATGACCACATGCTTTGGTAAGCGTTAAGTAGGGTTTCATAAGGTCACTCTCTTGAACTCCATTCCTTTAAAGGCTTGGAAACACTTATATTCTTAAATGTAAAAGTAGAAGAAATTGTTATTCATCACTATGATATACTTTTAATTGAGATCAAGAAATAATATTGTTACCAAATTGTTCAAATTATAAATTTAAATTTAGTTTTCATTGAATTTAGAATTAGCACATGAGCTTTATGTGTTGTTGCCTTTAATATATATTTTAAGAGATTAAATTATTTATTGAATATTTATAAAAGATTGCTCTAGACAAGTGTTATTAGAGAATTAAAAAGCAATAGAAAAATATGTGAACTGTCAAAATGATATTGAATGAAATTAATTTAAACCTTTTTCTCTCCCTGATTCTCATACGTATCAAAGCATTGGAAAATTAAGAGGAAAATTACATCTTCAGTGAAACTGGGTTATGGGTACAAATTCCAAAACACGAGGCCTGAGACTATCTCTGCCAAGATACAGTGAAATGTGGAACAAATTAAAGGAGGACATGCAGGCATAATAACCACCTCTCCAGAATAGGGGCCTCTTATCTGAAATGACTATTTTCCTAGAGCATTGCCGTCTAACGTATGAAGCAGCCACAAAGAAGCCAGTAATTTAGAAAGACTATTCCACAGAATGACAAAGGAAGAGAGGCTGAGAGAGGGGACATGTTGACATGCTATCTATATTTGAGGACTGTTTGATGATGGACTATTTGAGGAAATGACATTTAATCTGAGAGCTAAAGGAAAAATAGAAATTAGCTGGTGAAAAATGAGAGTAGTCGAATAAAAGCTCACTGGTGGAGACGATGTTTGAACTGTGAATTCCATAAGAACAGTTTTACAAAGTTATACATGTTCCCTAGGTGAGTTGAATCTGTTCCCTGTTAGAACTGGATATCTTTTAAGATCCTCTGACAGTACTTTGACTAGGCCAAGGCTTCCTCAAGCTTCTCAAAGAGAGGTTGCAAGCTTGTAGTTGGGGCACTGTGATCCCTGGGAGACTGGAATTCTCTATCAAGTAGACCTCTTTAGGCAAATAATGATATACTCTTTCAGAGTAAATAACGAAAATGATCAAATTTTAACAAATCGTCTAAGTAAATTGTGAACAGATTTATCTATAAATGTGGTTGACTATTGACTATTAGTAATCCAAATAACCGTAAAATTCCATACATACTAAAGTGGCTAAGAGTATGCCTGACAGAGGGAACAGCTGCAAGGCCCAGTGAATATTTAGAAAAAACGCAAAATAAGGAGATACTGGAAAAAGTTTTTGGCAAAACTCAACACTCTTTCATGAAAAAAACATTCAACAAATTAGGAATGAAAAAGAATTTTCTTGACCTAATAAAAGTTCCTACAAAAACCTCACAGCTAACATCATATTTAACAGTGAAAGGCTAAGAGTTTTCCAACTAAGATCAGAACCAAGACAAGGATGTCTGTTTCTACTGTTTCTATTTAACATTGTATTTGATATCATAGCCAGGGAAATTATGCAAAGGTCATACTCTTGGATATAGAAAACCATGAGAAGTACACTAATGATCTATTAGAATAAATTAAAATAAATTAGTTCAGCAAACTGGCAGGATACAAGTTCAGTATCAAAAATCAATTGTATTTTTATATACTAAAAATTGAACAGTATGAAGATTAAATTAAGAAAACAATCTCATTTATAATAACAGTAAAAAGAATAAAATACATAGGAATAAGTAAGTTTTTTAACTTGCAATATATTTATACTGAAAACCACAAAACATTATTCAAAGGAGTATAAAAGATCTAAATAAATAGAAGGATATCCCCTTATGGATCAGATGATTTAAAATCGTTGAGATTGTGCTACTCCCCAAATTAATCTATAAATTCAATACAGTTCCCATCAAAGCATGGCTGTTTTATGTTTGATGGATTATTTGTATTAAAGAAAATAACAAGATATTTCCTATAATGCTTATGGAAATGTAAGGGATCCAAGTAGCCAAAATAATCTTGAAAAAACAAAATTTGGAGGAGTAACACTTCAAGATTTTAAAGCCTATTACAAACTATAGCAATCAAGAGAGCGTGGGACTGGCATAAGGATAGACATATAGATAGACGTAATAGGACTGAGAATCCAGAAATAAACTGATTTATCGAGTCAGTTTGAGTCAATTGATTTCAACAATATTGTTTAGACAATTCAATGAAAGAAAAAATTCAACAAATTTCAACAAATGGTAACAGGGCAACTGAAAATCCACATTCCAAAATAGAATTTGGACGCCTACCTGGCATCATATACAAAAATTAATTCAAGTGGGTCATAGGCCTAAATGCAACAACTACAACTGTAAAACTCCTAGCAGAAAACATTGGAATAGATATTCATAATTTGGGATTAGTCAGTGGTTTCTTAGAGATGACACTGAAAACACAAGTGAGAAAATCTATGTAAATTAGACTTCATCAAAATAACAACATTTCTGCTTCAAAGGACACCACGAAGAAAGCAAAAAGCCAACCCACAGGATGGGACAAAATATTTGCAAATCACATATCTGACAGGGGACCTGCATCCAGAATATGAAGAACTCTTACAACTTAACAATAAAAGGCAAATAACACAACTAAAAAAGCAGGGGAGCAAATCATTATAATAGATATTTCTCTAAAGAAGATAGAAAAATGGTCAGTAAGCACATGAAATGATGCCAAATATCCTTAGTGATTAGGGAAATGCAAACCAAAACCACAATGTGATGACACATACCCATGAGGTTGGCTAAAATCAAGGCATTAAGTAGTGTTGGTAAAGATGTGGAAAAATTGAAGCATTCACACATTGCTGATGGGCATGTAATATGGTGCAGCTGCTTTAGAAAACAGCTTGGTATTTCCTCAAAATGCTAAACTTAGAGCTACTATATATTCCAGAAGTTTCACTCTTTTTTTTTGGTAAGGAAGATTGTCCCTGAGCTAACATCTGTGCCAATCTTCCTCTATTTTGTATATAGGATGCTGCCATAGCGTGGCTTGAAGAACGGTGTGTAGATCTCGGCATGCGAACTGAACCCACAAACCCAGGCCTCCCAAGCCGAGTGCGTGTGAACTTCACGACACCACCGGGCCAGCCCCCAGCAATCTACTCTTTAGTATATACTCAAAATTAATGAAAACATAAGTCCAAACGAAAACTTTTACGCTAATTTTAGCAACATTATTCATAAGAGCAAAAAAGCAGAAATAATCTAATTGTCCATTAGTAGTGGATGGGTAAACAAAATCTGGCATGTCCACACAATGGGTTACTATCCAGCAGTAGAAAAGAATGGAGTACCATTACATCATGTAACACAGATCAATCTTCCAAACTCGTTGCTCTGTAAGGTGCCTGTAACAAAGAGCACGATTCAAACGTGATTCAACAAGAGTATGAGTCCATTTACGTACAATGTCCAGTATCGAAAAATCCATAGAGATAGAAAGTAGCTTAGTGCTTGCCTGGGACTGGGGTGAAGAAGCAGGAAAAGGAAATGACTGCTAATGTGTATGGGGCTTTCTTTTGGGGGTGTTGAAAATATTCTAAAGTTAAATTGTAGTGATGGTTGCACAATTCTTTGAATGTACTAAAATTGATTAATTTTATAGTATGTGAAATGTATCTCAATAAAGCTTTAAAAATAAAAAATAAAATGTGAGAAAACTGTCCTGATTCATGTAGTATATTATAATCCAGGGAAAAACTGATTTAAAAAAAAAAAACTAAAAAATTTTTTGAAGGATTTCAGGCATAAAGAAAACATCAGTCTGAGTTTGAGAGAAGACCCTTCTGTATATCCTCTGCCTGAAAGGGAGAAAAAAAGCTCTAAACTTTTGGTATAATATAAAAGCAACTACCTAAATATAAAGAAAATCAAACTGGAGACAGACTCTGATGGGAAGGTTTGCACTCACTCAACAGGCCTGAGTAAGTAGCAAACTATTTAATGTCTCTGGCCCAGAGAACCAAAAAAGTGAAGTCAAAAGTCATGAATGTCCAAGAAGGCGGGGGAATCCTCAAAGAGAAAAGGCCAGGAGATTTTTTTAGTCTTGTCTACTTGTATTTCTGATTTATCCTTCAAACGTGCATAGACTAATCTCTAACACCTCACTCAAAGACAATCTGAACAGAGTGTTTTGATCTGTTACCCTGTAAATACTGGGCAGTACAGCAGCAGAAAGAATAGGGGAGGGGTGCCCTCTTGCTTGGAGAAGAGACAGGACTACACAACTAAGTTGCCACAGGTAAGTCTGGCATTTAGTCGGAGGCTAAGCAGCAGTGGTAAGGTTGTTGAGAGCACACGTGGAAAATAGGTTCACTGGCCTGGGGAACCAGAAAAGAGAAACTGGGAACCATGAACACTGAAGAAAGTGAAGGAATCCTGGAGGCAGAGAGAGGAATCGCCAAAAATCTGTGTCCCACATTTCTCACTCATTTTTCTTTTTTGGTGAGGAGGGAGTTTGATTTACTGGTATTTTATTTATGATTTTTGCGCATGTACTCATGAATAAGATGTGCCTTTCTAAGTTTTCGTTGTAATACTGCTTTGTCTGTTTTTGCTATCAAGAGGTTAGTGCCCCATAAAATAGGAAAATTTCTGACTTATGCTATTTTCTGAAACAGTTGATATAACATGACAATTGTCTATTCCTGGAAGGTTTGATAGATTTGCCCAGTAAAATCGTGTTGACTGGCTCTTTTCCATAGCAAGGAAATTTTGGATGTAGATTAAATTTATGTAGTGATTATAAATAAATCTGCTCATGTTGTCTAATTTTTCTATAGTCAATTATAGTAATTTATATTTGTCTCCACTATAGTTCATTTTTATAAATTTTTAAAAGTTTATTGGCATTAAGCTGTTTAAAATGTCACTTGATATTTTTAAATATGTTCTATGTCTGTATCTATTTGCACTTTGAAACTTCTAATTATGTTTATTTCTTCTCTCTTTTTTCTGACTCAGTCACGCTAAAGAATGATTTTATTAGAATTTTCAATAGAATAGCTTTTGATTTAGTTGTTCTTTTCTTTTTCATTCATATCTTCATATGTTCTCTTTATTATAGACTTCCTTCTGCTTACAGTAGGTTTACAATGTAGTTCTTCTCCTAACTTCTTCTCTTTCTTTTCTGTTTTTTGCATATGGATGGTTTTCTTTTAAATTTTTTCCAGCTTTATTGAGATATGATTGACATATAACGTTGTATGAGATTAAGGTACACAAAATGATGCTTTGAAACATGTATATACTGTGAGATGATTACCACAATAAGGTTAATTAACACCTCCATCACCTCACATAGTCACTATTTTTTGTGTGGGTGGTAAATACATTTCAGATCTACTGTCTTAGCAACTTTCAAGTATATAAAATAGTACTGTTAACTTTAGTCACCAGGCTGTACATTAGATCCTTAGAACTTATTCATCTTATAACTGGAAGTGTGTGACCTTTGACCAACTGACTCCTGAACCACATGTATGCAGAGCTGACTTAGAGCAGCCCAGCTAAAGATAAAAGATGTGACCTAAGACCAGAGTCACAAAGAGTTTGTTGTTCAAGCTCACCCAAGAAAAATATTTGTTAAAACAATATTTGTCACAGGAAAAAACACAGAATCCAAAATCTCCACAACTTAACTTTCAGAGTTCAGAATGCAATCCTTAATTTACCCAACAAACCAAGAACCAGGAAAATGGATTACACTTTTAAGACAAAAGAAAAATCAATTGAATCTGACCAAGAAATAAACCAGATGTTGAAACTGATTGAAAAATATTTTATAATGGATATTAATCTATCCTCAATGAAGTAAAACAAAATATGTCTCCTATGCACAAAAGCTTAGCAGAAAAATTAAAACTGTCAGCAGAGAAATAAAAACAGTAAGAAAAGAATCAATCAGAAATTCCAGAATTGAAGAGTAGAATGTTAAAAAAAAAAAGCACCTGAATGGACTTAACAACTAATGGACATGACTGAAGAAAGAATAAGTGAGCTTGAAGTCAGATGAAGAGAAATTATTCTGTGTAAATAGGGAGGGGAAAAAATTAAAACAATGAACAGAGCTTCAGGACCTGTTAAATGATATTGAGTGATCTGATATACATATAATTGGAACACCAGAAGAGAGAGAGAAAGAATCAAAGAAATAGTGATCAAATTGTTGCAAATTTGATGAAAACCAGGGAATTTCAGATCTGAGATGATAAATGAACACCAAGCAGAATATACACAAAGACACTCACACTGAGACATATCAGATTCAAACCAAAGATAAAGAAAAAATCTTGGAAGCAGAAAGGGAAAAATTACACATTATGTGCAAAAAAACAAGGAAGTGATCAAAATCCAGCCTCTCATAATTTGCCAAGGAACCCAGAGGGAGTAGTTCTATCATTTTTGACATGACGGAATCAAGCAAACAATAAGTAATAATTAACTCAGAATTCTATCTCCAGCAAAAATATAATTCAAGATGAAAGATGAAATAGAGGAGTTTTAGAAAAAAGGAAAGTAGGAAAATATGGAGCCAGAAGACCTGTGCTACAAAAAATGCCACAGAAATTTCTTCATGCTAAAGAGAAATTATATCAGATGGAAACAGATCCTCAGAAGAGAATAGAAAAGCGCTGGAAGTAGCATCTGGGTAAAGACAAAAGATTACATTTTTTTGGCCTTTTGTCTCTTAATTTATTTAGAAAACTGTTTAAAATTGAAACCACAACATTGTCTTGTGGAGTTTGAGATGTATTTAGATGTAATACATATAACATAAAGGATGAATGAGTGTATGAGACTATAAATTTGCAAGATGTCTACATTTTACATGAAGTATTACTTTATTTCCTATAAGCAGAATGTGAAAAGGTAGAGGTGTCAAGTTATCTCTAGGGCAAAAATGATAACACCAGCAGAAAAATTAAAATGGAGTTCAAAATATATTCAAATAAAGCAAAAAGACAGAAACAGGAGGAGCAAAAAACGAATGTAGATAAGTAGAGCTTCAAAATTCAGACAACATTTGACAGAATTAAAAAGAAAAAATAGACAACACTTCAGCCATAGTTGGAGATTTTAACACCTTCTTCAACAATTGATAAAACAACTGGACAAAAAATCAGCAAAGACATAGATCTTAAGAACTCTATGAAGTAACTTGACTAGAAGACTACCTCAAAAAGGGCACATTATACATGCTTTTCATGTGCGCAAGGTTTATTTACAAAGATCGACTATACTCTACACCTTAAAAGAGTCTAATTCAATTTTTAAATATTGAAATAATACAGGGTATGGTCTCTGAGCACAATAGAATTTAATTAGAAATCTAAAAAGTAAGATAACCAACAAATGCTCAAATTTTTGGAAATTTAGTAGCATACATAAATTTTCCTTGAGTAAAAGAAATTAGAAAATATTTTTAACTGAATGACCTCTAAATTAACATAATTTTATTGTAGTAAACTTACATTATTTAGCTATTTAGTCTTTTCAATTAATTACTTCCACTACCGCCCAGAGAATCTGACCTCTCTTCATCAGTTACCCTGCTCCTCCACCTTTCTCTCTCACACACAAGCTTATTCACAATAAAATCATTGTGTAGGTGTTCAGTTCACCTGGTTGGACTGTGTGTGACTGTGATGAAAATTATGTGAATTTTCTTTTAAACAATTAAAAACTCTTATTCTCAGATAGTCTAATCAAGGAAATTTACAACTTAAATTTTCCACTAATAAAGTTCTTGCAGGAGTCATCCTAAGAAGAACCTTACTATAATACACATCTGAACTTACATTGTACATCCTAACCCTTTTAAATCAGAAAGAAGCATAACACAAATTGGGAAAATTAGTGAGGGATCTAATATTTCCTCACAAATTGAGAAAGCATTTAATTAGAATGACATTCTTGAAATAACCAGACAAAACTATTTCATAGCTTCTGGAGAAGCTGCTTCAGTGAGAGTAATAGACATGCAGGGCAGCCTCTATATTCTTCCTTCCAAATATTAAGAAGCAGGGGATTGATTACACATTTCCACGAAACTGACCTTTTACTTTAATGGACATTACAAAGACCATTTAAGAGAAGGGAGTATGGTGTAATAAAAGAGGTTCAGTTACAGGGAATCATGGAATGATGGAAAAAGTGGAAAAGTTTAAAATAGAGATCTGTAATTAAATCATGGTTTCAATTTTTATTAGCTGTAGATGATTAACCAAGTTCTTACGGTTATTGTAAGAATTAAGTGAAATGTGTGTTGTCCTTCACACTTTTATGTGGTAATCAAAAAGTGTAACTTTCTTCCCCCTTTCCTTTCAGATTACAGTAATGGTGGGTCTGTAAACGGTGGAGATAATAATACCTGCCTTATTCAACAATGACACAGGGAAAAAACTTATTTGATCTCCAAAAATATTCCAAATATACAAGATAGATAGATATCTTACCTAGAGGTTACTGCAAGAATTAATTAAAATAACTTTTAAATTAACCTGGAATATAGTAACAAATACCATATATTCAATAAACCAATCAACAGATATTTGTCTCGTGTCCATTATGTGTCATACATATATCTAAGTGCTGAGGATAGAGAATTACACCAAAGGGACAAATTTCCTTCCCTCATGTCCTGAGTTTTACTGAATGAGTCTGTAAATAAATGAGCAACATCTCTACAATGTAATGACAAGCCATGATAGATGCAATAAAGACTAATAAAACAGGATACTATTTAAACCTGTTAGGGAAGGCTTTTCTGAGGCAGTGCAGAAATTGAATGTTATAAAGGAATAAATCATGTAAGTATTTGGGGGTGCACAAACTTTTCAGACAGAAGGAACAGCAACTGCAAAACCGTACGGTAGCAGTAACTGGGATATTTTCAAGAAACAGCAAGGAGGTCAGTATGATGAGAGCCCAGGAAATAAGAGAGAATACTAGAAACAGATGTAAATCATATAATTCCTTGTAGACTATAGTAATTACTTTGGATTTATTCTAAACGTGGTTCAGAAGCCACTGGAAGATTTTGAACAGGGAAGGGACATACTCTGACATACGCTTTTAAGTGGTCACTCTGGCTGCAATTTGTAGGACACACTCCAGAAGTCATTCAGTTTGTCCAAGTATGAGATGATGCCTTTGACCAGAGTGGATTCTGGGCAAGCATTGACTTGTAGGCGGATCTGAAATATATTTTGATTGTACAGAAAAGAGGATTTGCAAATTAATTCCATATGGGATTCTGCCCTTCAGCAAATGAGTGAATGTTGACATCATTTATTGATGGAGGATGGGCTCAGGCTTTAGGTGGTAAAAACACAGAGTTAAATTTTCATTATATTGAGTTTGAAACATCATTATTTTCTAAGTGAACATGTCTCATCAGCTGTTGGATCTATCAGTCTAAGTTTAAGCATGAGGTCGGGGTGGTTATATACATTTAGGATTCATTAGTGAATAGAGGGCAGAGAGGATCACGAATCTATCCTTAAGGCTCTTCAAGCAATTCCAATTTAAAAAATGTGCAAAAGCCATCATTGTGACTTTTTTTGTGAAAAAAACTTTCACTGAGCATAAGAAGCAGCATTCAGTGTGATAGGGAGAAAACTAGGAGAATGTTTTGTCTTCAAAATTCAGTAAACAAGTATTTTTGGAAGGAAGGAGTAGTAAACTCTGAGGAATTATGCTGAACATTCAAGTAAAATGAGAACTATAAATTAACTGTCAGATTTGGCTACATAGAAATACTTGGTAACCTTGATTAGAGTGCTTTCAAAAGAGTAATGGGGATAAAATAAATGAATTGATGAATTAATTAAATTGTGTGTGGGATTTACTCCAAGCTTAGTTCACAGTAGCCTGCTTGCCTTGATCAATTCAATACATCCTATATCCCCAGCCACAGCGAATGGCTCCAGGAGGGGAAGCAAGCCATTCAGGGAGAAAGACAAGCAACGAGGCATTTAGTCCAATTTCTCTGAAAGAGAATCTGAGTCTCTTACTCTCAGTGTTGTGTTGTGATCATTTGAGGGCTGCAACCACCTCCATACAATGAAGGAACATCTTGGAAGTTGCCATGTAGATTGGGTATGGGGTGTGTAGGGAAGAGGGGACAGGGAGGTACCATATGTATTCGGAAAATTAAGCATATCCTACAGAAGACAGAGGTAAAAGATGGAGTGAACCCTGGCTCTTGTTGATGGCATTTGAACTACCAGATAAAGCTGTGTCTCATGATGATCCCACATCTGAGCTTTCACTTCTGAGTGTCAATAAACTCCTTCTCCATTTAAGCTATTCAATTTGCCTTATAACTCTTTGGAAATGTAAAAAAATCTTAACTGTTACAAGCATCTTGAATTATATTTAACTGAATTAAACATATATTGACATTATTTTTATTTTCCCAGAGTGTGATAACATATTTCCCATAACAATAAGTGACAAATGTGAATTGGATAGCAGCAATTTAAGATGTCATGCCATGTAAAATTAATTCCAACTTCTGAGGTCTTAAAATGTAAAAAAATTATATGTTCTAAAGTTAATCAAATATGACATATGGTCAACACTTATCATCTATTATAAACTTAAATCATGACAGCATTTGAAGAGATCTATTATTATCCTCATTTAACAGATAAGAATATTTACCAAAGCTTATGTAGCTTATAAACAGTACAGATGATCATAACTACTTGGGAATGAACGATTCCATGAGTGTGGAGACTAGTTTGTGTATCTTTCTCCTTAGCAAATGAAGTGAGGAATTGGGGCAGGGACATTGCAAAGGAAGCAAGGAGAAAAAGGAGACTGCCTAAATTAACTTAGGTAAGTATGCTCCTTTTGAAATATACAGCTATCAAATGAGATAAGTAAGCTTCAATTATACCTTACAGCAAACTACACCAATATAAACTGGGGCAGATACTTCCAGAGAATACAAATTTGAAAGTGCATAAACCAGATGTGGAAGTTTTATCAGTGAGAAATGTACAAAAAAGTCAGGAGGACATAGAAATTTATGACAGTTAATAGTGTGACAGTAAATGAATGCTATGATAGTCAACACTAATTGGTAACCTTTGGTATGCAAAGGTATTTTTGTTTGGCTAATTCTTTAGCTAAAACAACAGTTAAAAAACTAGATGAGGGGCCGGCCCCCTGGCCTCAGGGTTAAGTTCTCGTGCTCTGTTTCGTGTGGCCCAGGGTTTTGCCAGTTCAGATCCTGGGCATGGACATGGCACTGCTCGTCAGACCATGCTGAGGCGGCGTCCCACATGGCACAACCAGAGGCACTCACAACTAGAATATACAACTGTGTACTGGGGGGCTTTGGGGAGAAGAAGAAGAAAAAAAAATGAGAAGATTGGCAACAGTTGTTAGCTCAGGTGCTAATCTTTAAAAAAAACAACAAAAACTAGATAATATCTTCTTCTATCTCCATCAGGATGAGAAGGATGTAAAAAACCTTCACGTTTATGGTAATAATGAGGAAAAGTTGAAATAAAATTTATACATTAAAAATGGAACAGGAGAATACTCAAGCATTTTAAGGATTTGGAACAAAGAGTCTCAGTTGACATGGATACCTGAAACACCATAATCCTTCATTTTACAGTGGGGACAAAGAGAGACAAGGGTATAATGAGTTTGTCTACAATACTTCTTATGGCAAGTCCAGTGGCTCCACAGAACTACCCGGTTATCATTTCTCTGTTGTCTGAGCATAGAACTGTTAGTGACATAACTAGCTATTGGAGGAACACTTACATAGATAGCCTCCTTGACGTATAGTGTCATCCACCAATTCAAGCTTAAGCATCTGAAACTACCAACACTCCACTCCTAGCCAGGATGGTAAATTCCAAATAATCTCTTATTCCAGGGAATCTATAGAGATTAGCCCACCTTAAAGATCTAAAGGAAGCAGGGGAATAGTCTCTATCATTTTCCATATATATTTTTTTTAAGATTGGCACCTGAGCTAACAACTATTGCCAAACTTTTTTTCCTTCTGCTGTTTCTCCCCAAATCCCCCCAGTACATAGTTGTATATATTTTAGTTGTGGGTCCTTCTAGTTGTGGCACATGGGACACCATCTCAATGTGGCCTGATGAGTGGTGCCATGTCTGCACCCAGAATCTGAACCAGCGAAACCCTGGATCACCATAGCGGATCCCGCGAACTTAACCACTTGACCACGGGGCCGGCCCAATTCCGTATATTCTTTTAATTCACTAGTCTTGTCCCTGTGGAAACTGAATAGATTTTGGAAATTACTATAGACTACCACAAGCTCAACTAAATAAGACCTGTAATTGACACCTTGCCAGGTGCTGTATCATAGCTGGAACCAATTAACAAGCCTGTAGAGTACCAGGCTTCTCTTGCCTGCCCTCTGCTTCCCATCTTCTACCAAAATAACATCCAAAGAGATCTGAACCATCTAGTCATGTTGCAGAACCCTACACTGGTCCATTATATTAACGATGTCATGATGACCCAGGAGAGCAAGCAAGAGGTGCTTGGTGTGCTGGAGACCATGGTAAGCAACATCCATACTGGAAGGTGGGAGGTAAACCCTACAAGATTCAGAGACTTCCCACTTCAGTAACACATTTAGGGGTTCAGTTGTCAGGAGCGCACCAATAAATCTCCATCCAAAGTAAAAGACAAATTATTGCTTCTTTCAGCCCCTCCTGTGAAGAAGGAAGCACAATGCTTAGTAGAGGTCTTCATGTTCTAATGGCAACATAGTCACATCCAGGAATACTATTTCTGCCAATACACTGGGTAACATGGAAGGATGTCACATTTGGTGATGACTGGAACAAGAAAGGGCTCTACAAGGAAGGCAGAAGCAACAATCTGGCTTCTCAACCCAAGGAGCAGCGTGAGACTTTCTTGAGTCTCTCCTACTGTCAAGAAAGTTAAGTGTATAGAACTGGGGTAGAGGGGCCGGACCTGGTTGCCGAGTGGTTAAGTTCATGCTCTCCGCTTCAGCGGCCCAGGGTTTTGATGGTTCAGATCCTGGGTGCAGACATGGCAGTCCTTGTCAGGCCACGCTGAGGCGGCATCCCACGTACCACAACTAGAAGGACCCACAACTAAAAGATATACAACTATATACTGGGGGGACTTGGGGAGAAAAAGTAGGAAGAAAAAAAAAAAGATTGGCAACAGTTTTAGCTCAGGTGCCAATCTAAAAGAAAAGAAAAGAACTGGGGTAGAGAATAAACTGAAAAATGGCTGCAGTGACTTTAGAGAAAGAATCTAAGACCTCCGTCTGGTTTTTCCCCCAGACATCTTGTCCTTATGCCTCTGCATAAAGAATAATAAAAAAACACTGAAGAAGGAATATGTCTCATTTAATAGTTTTCAATAACTATTCACTGAAAAGTGAATTCATGTGTGTGAGTTTTCTGGTCTTTTTTCATATAGCAACAAAAGCAAAAGGCTCAAGGATCTCTTTCATCTGGAGAAGGTATATTTCCTATTTTCCTTTGTTCTCTCACAATTGGGTGACTCAAGTCAGATATCCAAATATCTTCCAGCTTTGTGCTTGATTAAATTTCCTCTAGTGCTGTCAAACATATGTTAGGGATATTTTTTCTCAAACCACAGAGTTATGATTCAAGACCTTGATTGGTATTTTCAAGCTTTACATAGAGCAGTATATATTGGTTTTAAGATACTTAAATTTATCTAAGAGTGACAAGGTATTATGCATGGTATCTATGGTTGTATTAATCAAGTTTTTAATTTTTTGAACTTTATGATACCTTGACATCTTGGAGTCTTCCTGACCCAGGAGAGACTGCCCTTCCCAGGGCTAGCTAATTCCTAGAGACAGCAAATACTCCCCTGCAAGTGCACCTTCATAAGCAAACCAACCAATTCAAAGCCCATCTTCCTGAATCATCTCCTTTATTGGGCCCTCACAGGGTTCTAACACTCCCTGCCAATATTCCCCTGCCTCGATCACCCCAGGCACAGGTACTACACAACTCAGGACAGGCCCTATCCTCCAGAGCCTGCTGAAATTCTTCCAACTAGCCAATCCTAAACCTGCTTAGCCTGCTTACTCTGCCTCGCCCATTCCTTCCCATGAAAAACACAGTACAGGCTCTGGCCCATATTTTCCCTCATCCTCTCTGCTCCTGACCAACCCTGGTACTCCCTCATGTGGCCCTGTGTGTTGTGCCAGGCTTCCTGCCTCTAGGGAACCATGAGGAAAAACTTCTTCCTTCCTGACAGTGATTTCTATGTCTGCGTGTCTTACCATGCCTGATTAAAACAAACACTGAGCACATCTAAAAACAAGGCTTTGTTAGATTTCTCTGCATGAAGGTTTGAATTCCAAGATTCAGAATAAATGTGTTATCTTGCTACCTGTTTTTCATTTCTTTAAATTACGTTTTTATTTTCATTTTTATTTTTTTGTTTAGATAAATATATGTTTATAAACAAGACCTCAGCAAAATATCATTGAGAAAAATTTAAAAATACCTGAAGAAATGGGTGGTATACTGTTGAAATGAGTTGGAAGACTCAATATTATGTCAATTCTTACTAAAATAACCCATAGATTTAACACAATGCCAAATAAAATCTTAGAAGTTAGTTTGTAGAAATTGACAAGCTAGTTCTAAAATTTATATAGAAATGCAAAGGACGTAGGATAACCAGAATAAACTTAAAATAAAAGACAAACATGTGGACTACTTTCACTATAATAATTCCAGACTTAATATAAAGTTAAAGCGATTAAGGCAGTAAGGTTCTGGTGTAACTAAAGACAAATAGATTGATAATAACAGTAAATTGATTTTAGACGAAGAAATCAATACAAGTCAGTGGATATAGCAAACTTCATTTCTACAACTTTTGTTGCAACAGGGGCAAATTAACATAGATGCATACCTCATATAATACAAAAACATTAATGCAAGAGGGATTGTAAACTGAAAGATAAAATGAAAAACTTCAAGACTCCTAGAAACAAAAATAAGAGACTATATCTGTGACCTTAGGGGAGACCAAAATTTTCTTAGGCAAAATTAAAAACATGATTTTAAAATGATTCATAAACAGCTCCAGCAAAATTTAAAACTCTGCTCTTCAAAGAACACCGCTAAGAAAATGCATAAGCAAGTCTTATATGATGAGAAAATATTTGCAATACATGTATGACAAAGAACTTATTACATAAACAACTTCCAAAAACAAGTAATTTTTAAAAACCAATAAAATCAGCAAAAGCTGATGATTAGTGAAATTGTGCACCTTTTCTAACATTTATTAACCACTTGAAAACCCTGTTTTGTGAAGTGTTTTCTTGTTAGTGGTGACGAGTTGCTTCTGACTCTTACCGACCCTGTGCACAGCAGAGAGAGACCTGGCCCACTCTTTTTGCATCATCCTCTCATCAGCCGGAAGAATGGGGTTTTCATGGCCAAATTTTTTTGGAAATGGGTGGCCAGGTCTTAGTCTGTCTTAGTCAAGAAGCTGGAAGTTCTGCTGAAACCTGTCCACCATGGGTGACACTGCTGGTATTTGAAATACTGGTGGCATAGCTTTCAGCCTCACAGCAACGCATAGCCACGACAGTATGACAACCCACAGATGGGTGGTGTGGTTCCCTGACCTGGGAAACAAACCCAGGCTGCAGGTGTGAGAGCATGGAATCTTAACCACTAGACCGTCATGGCTGGCTTTGTGAGGTATAAGTAATTTGACTATCTTCCAACTGAGTTGTCTATTATACTGATTAATCAGAGTGATTTATATAGAGTGGATACAGATTTCTTTTTATGCATATTGCAAATATATTCTTCCTCTCTGTCAATTGCCTTTTAATGCTAACTGATATCCTGTAATGAACAAAATGTCTTCCATTATTCTCTGTGTATACAACCCCTTTCTTTGATCTAAAGCACACTCAATTCTTTCCACTATGAAATATTGCCTTGTTTTTCTCATTTGTTGTATAACAGAAACGTTATTTTTCTAAATAGACCATTAAAAATGAGGATAGGTATAAAACTGTTTTGCAAAATGAAGAGCATAATTTATTCTTCAAAAAGTTGTGATATTTTCAAAATTCTCTGGATATTGCTATCGAAGGAGACTGCAAGTGTGGAGATTTTTGCTACATTTGTATAGTCCCAATAGTGGCAAGCTCCTAGACTAGAGAACAGAGTAAAACAGGTAATAATACTACTTATTTTCTAATTAAATAACTATCCTAGTAAAAACAGTTGCAGCATGCAACTGCAGTGTATCAAAAGCAATTAATATGCTACCTACATTGAAGTGTGATTGAATTGTTTCTCCTGCAAATTCATATGTTGAACTCCTAATCCACGATGTGGCTGTATTTGAAGATGGGCTGCTAAGGAAATAATAAGGTTAAATGAAGTTGTAGTGTGCGGGCCCTGATTTGCTAGGATTCAAGAGAGAATCTTAAAAGCAGTCATAGAAAAATAACACAATACTTCAAAGGAGACCAATGGCTGAATCTTAATAGAAACTTCAAAAAAAAAATGAACAACAGTTAAAAAATTACTGACGTTAAAATTTAAGCTAGTGAAAACACCTTCTGGAAATGAAGGAGAACCAAAGGCTTTTTGAAAGAGGCCAAATCAGAGAATTTGGCATTACAGACCTACTGTACAATAAATACTAAAAGGAGTTTTTTGGAGTGAAATAAAATGATCCAGGTAAAGCATCAGACTACAAGAACAGATGAGAATCATTGCTAGAGGTAAAAATTAGAGTACTAATGATTGAACAAGTGACTATTGACTTCAACAACCTAAAAGTTAGTAATGTCTTGTGAGGGTTATTAATATGTATCAGTCTAATTTATGACATCAATAGTGCAAAGGGTGAGGAATTATTTAAATTGCATTTAAATAACAACCAGTTTCTAGCATTGTTTAGTAAGTGGTAAAATTGAGATAGACTATCAAGTCTATGATTACCGCTAAAAGAAGTATAAAAAAAATGTGTAAATTATAATAAAGGAGAAAATGAAATAATAAATGCATTGAACAATACAAAGCAAATCAAAAAAGTAAGAATAAAAGGTCAAAATACAGGTGAAAAAAATAGAAAATAAAGAGTTTAAGATAGTCAGTCTAAAGCTGATACATTAGAAATTACATTAAATATAAATAGATTGGCACTTCTGTGAAAGGGAAATATTGTCAAGCTGGACTTTTAAGAAAA